>NC_134360.1:40063923-40158923 GCF_048569485.1 Anomaloglossus baeobatrachus
GTGCAGCTCTGGAGTATAATACAGAATGTAATTCAGGATCAGTACAGGATAAGTAATGTAATCTATGTGCACAGTGACTGCACCAGCAGAATAGTGAGTGCAGCTCTGGAGTATAATACAGAATGTAATGCAGGATAAGTAATATATGTACACAGTGACTACATCAGCAGAATAGTGAGTCCTGCTTTGGAGTATAATACCGCATATCGTGCAGGATAAGTAATGTAATGTATTTACACAGTGACTGCACCAGCAGAATAGTGAGTGCAGCTCTGGAGTATAATATAGGGTAATAGTGTATGTATGTACATATATGTACAGTATATATATATATATATATATATATATATATATATATATATATATATATATATATATATATATATATATCGTCTTGTCTGTCGTCACGTACCTCTTCCGCGGTTGCGTGTGTGGTTGGTAATGGTGGAGATACACATCCCATGATCTAGAGAGAACTGTTCACACTTCAGTATCTCTGGCCAGGGGTACCCATAGCACGCCATGATGGGGGCGCAGCTGTTCCTCACCGCCTCGCACAGACTCCGGCACGGCTTTATAATCCGGTCACTGTAGACACGAGGATCACATTAGTAATTATGGAAATCACATTTCAACACCATTCCCCCTATAATCAGTACAGGCCCCTGACTCGTCCCCTTCTGACAAATTCTGTTAGTGGTGATGATGGAGGATGAGCCCCGTACGGCCGCATCACACTCATTGCCCGACTCTGTACACGGGCATGTGCTGTAATGCAGGTGACAACCCTTCTGGTAGATGTGGCCATCTTGGTTGTCAGCCAGCTTTCCCAGACACAGATGTAGCTAATATACGGTGGGCAGGGCATAGGTCCGCCAGTTATTAGCTGCCATAATCCCTAATCCGCGGCGCTGGGCTCTGGCGGTAGGTGGCCCTAATTCTGTTGTCAACTTGTATGATTCACTGAAACAAAGAACAGGAGACTCAGCTCTGCCCAAAGACACGGAGTGACGCACGTACGGCCCCATCAGCCGTAATTCAAGGAGACGTCCGACAATGCCAAAAACACTAATGGGCTCCTAATTATTGGCCAATGACGCAAGTAAGAGTAGTAAGTCCACATGTGAAGCCATGAACATAATCGCATCCCCCCAGAGGTTATCGCCAGCGCTGTGATGGCCTCCTAATGTCTAAATGTCATTGCCATTAGGCACGAGGACGTTCCCACCCTTTAGGACTCTACTTGGCTATTTGTGGTTCTGGGTGACAGTACTTGTAAGGAGTAGATAAGGGGTCACCACTGAGCTTGGTGACTGTGCCTGTAAGGAGTAGATAAGGGGTCTCCACTGAGCTTGGTGACTGTGCCTGTAAGGAGTAGATAAGGGGTCTCCACTGAGCTTGGTGACGGTGCCTGTAAGGAGTAGATAAGGGGTCTCCACTGAGCTTGGTGACAGTGCCTGTAAGGAGTAGATAAGGGGTCACCACTGAGCTTGGTGACAGTGCCTGTAAGGAGTAGATAAGGGGTCACCACTGAGCTCTGTGACGGTGCGGTGCTTGTAAGGAGTAGATAAGGGGTCACCACTGAGCTTGGTGATGGTGCGGTGCTTGTAAGGAGTAGATAAGGGGTCACCACTGAGCTTGGTGATGGTGCCTTTAAGGAGTAGATAATGGGTATCCACTGAGCTTGGTGACAGTGCCTGTAAGGAGTAGATAAGGGGTCACCACTGAGCCTGGTGACTGTGCCTGTAAGGAGTAGATAAGGGGTCTCCACTGAGCCTGGTGACTGTGCCTGTAAGGAGTAGATAAGGGGTCTCCACTGAGCTTGGTGACAGTGCCTGTAAGGAGTAGATAAGGGGTCACCACTGAGCCTGGTGACTGTGCTTGTAAGGAGTAGATAAGGGGTCTCCACTGAGCCTGGTGACTGTGCCTGTAAGGAGTAGATAAGGGGTCACCACTGAGCCTGGTGACTGTGCCTGTAAGGAGTAGATAAGGGGTCTCCACTGAGCCTGGTGACTGTGCCTGTAAGGAGTAGATAAGGGGTCTCCACTGAGCTTGGTGACAGTGCCTGTAAGGAGTAGATAAGGGGTCTCCACTGAGCTTGGTGACAGTGCCTGTAAGGAGTAGATAAGGGGTCTCCACTGAGCTTGGTAACTGTGCCTGTAAGGAGTAGATAAGGGGTCACCACTGAGCCTGGTGACTGTGCCTGTAAGGAGTAGATAAGGGGTCTCCACTGAGCCTGGTGACTGTGCCTGTAAGGAGTAGATAAGGGGTCTCCACTGAGCTTGGTGACTGTGCCTGTAAGGAGTAGATAAGGGGTCACCACTGAGCTCTGTGACGGTGCGGTGCTTGTAAGGAGTAGATAAGGGGTCTCCACTGAGCTTGGTGACTGTGCCTGTAAGGAGTAGATAAGGGGTCACCACTGAGCCTGGTGACTGTGCCTGTAAGGAGTAGATAAGGGGTCTCCACTGAGCCTGGTGACTGTGCCTGTAAGGAGTAGATAAGGGGTCTCCACTGAGCTTGGTGACTGTGCCTGTAAGGAGTAGATAAGGGGTCTCCACTGAGCTTGGTGACTGTGCCTGTAAGGAGTAGATAAGGGGTCTCCACTGAGCTTGGTGACTGTGCCTGTAAGGAGTAGATAAGGGGTCTCCACTGAGCTTGGTGACTGTGCCTGTAAGGAGTAGATAATGGGTATCCACTGAGCTTGGTGACAGTGCCTGTAAGGAGTAGATAAGGGGTCACCACTGAGCTCTGTGACGGTGCGGTGCTTGTAAGGAGTAGATAAGGGGTCACCACTGAGCTTGGTGATGGTGCCTTTAAGGAGTAGATAATGGGTATCCACTGAGCTTGGTGACAGTGCCTGTAAGGAGTAGATAAGGGGTCACCACTGAGCTCTGTGACGGTGCGGTGCTTGTAAGGAGTAGATAAGGGGTCACCACTGAGCTTGGTGATGGTGCCTATAAGGGGTCACCACTGAGCTTGGTGATGGTGCCTATAAGGGGTCACCACTGAGTTTGCTGATGGTGCCTGTAAGGATAGGATGAGGGGTCACCACTGACCTTGGTGATGGTGCCTGTGAGGAATAGATAAGGAGTCACCACTGAGCTTTGTGACAGTGCCTGTAAGGAGTAGATAAGGGGTCACTACTGGGCTTGGTGACGGTGCCTGTAGGGAGCAGATAATGGGTCACCACTGAGCTTGAACCTATTGCAACCCAGGTTTAGCTCTATGAAGACCCTAAACTTTAAGAAAAAATATGCTAGCAATGGTCAACCGTCTACGGGGGATTTCACGCTTCATTTTGCAGACCTCAAGGCACATACTAGATATCTGATGTATCCATAGGCTCCATCAAATCACATTTTAGCCCCCAATGGGCATCACATCACCAGCGCGACTACTGTAGAGGCACCTGGTGCAGCAACGTATCCCGTACTGTACACATCTGTACAAAGGGAGCCAGTAGGCACTGATGGCACGGTTGGCATTTGGAGATGGAGCATGGCATGGCCTTCTCTCCAGGGTCATAGACACACTCTTCGTTAGTCCTCTTCCCAATTTATGCCCTGATCATAAAATACGGAATGGAAGTGAATAGTGCGAGGGTACGTTACCCATCCAGGCATATCGGTGCGATCAGCGAGCACAAGAAGATCCGGGCATCCGGGTGGCATTCACGGGCAAGAAGCGGCAGCCAACTGGAAGATTGCTGAATCACCTCTGCCATCGTCTCGTGCTCCAACAGGTTGGGAATCCTCATCTCGGTATATCCAATGCCATAGCATAGGGGCATATGCTTGGGGATGATCATGCACCGGGACGAGCTGCTCACAAAGTCCACGTACATTGCTCGGGAGCCACCGGTCCAAAAACAGAGCAAGATGATCAGGTGCCACTTTGAACGTTGGTCCTCTGGGCATCCGCCCTGCCATGCACTCATGGTCTTCATCCCTGCACAGGCGAATGAGTGTCCCCTTACTCCCAACCTTGGGTTTTTTATAGGGCCGGGGGACACTTTTCCTACTAATCCTTTCTCATTAAGATCCAGCACACTTGGACAAGACAATCCCACAGTTTGTGTTTGCCAATGGGCCTGATTGTTTGGTCTTGTTAGGGGGGCAGCTCAAACCAGCAGGTGTCGTAATAAGGGCCGACAAGAAGGTTGAATGTTTGAACTCTCCGGCATTATCTCGGCCCATTATTGTACCCATGATTGGATCTCTGCAGGAAGCCATTTGTCCACCATTCCCCTCTTCTCTCCGATTTGTGATCATTAACCATTACGTGTTTCCTTCTCGCTGTTCTCAAGACAAGAAAAAACAATCATTTATTGACCCGGGAGCAGGGGGGCAGAGGATAAGTGAGGGCTGTTGATTTAGCCCTGGGGGCGCTCTTGATGGGACGCCGGCTCATTAAATGTTTTCCTTTTTAAAACAATCCGTCACGGCTCCTACCCTTTTTCCGTTTTTAGGATCTGGTCATCAATGACTGTCATTTAATCGGGTGTAAAAAAAAAAAATATATAATATATATATATATATATATATATATATATATATATATATATATATATATATATATATTATAATATAAAATTATATTTAATTATATATAATTATATTTAATTATGTAAATATATATTATATTATATATAATTATTATATTATATATAAATAGAAATACAAATTTTATATATAAATATATATAATAACTATTATAATTATATATAATTATAATTTTATATATATGTGTGTGTGTGTGTATGTATGTGTGTGTATATATATATATATATATATATATATATATATATATATATATATATATATATATATATATATATATATATATATATATATATATATATATAATCATAATTAAGGGTTTCAAGAAAAATTAAAAAAAAAAGTTTCAATCTTTGCTGCCGCATTTACAGCTCTCACGGGGGGACATGAGACACCTTTCTTGGACATCTCAAAGAAATTGTACTATTACCCGGGCAATAAGGGGGCAACTTCACTTTTTGGGTTGGGTCACAATCTGAGAAATACACTAGAGATCAGAATTAGAGCACACCACACAATTTCCTAAATGTTAAGGTTATTGTATCGTCCTATGCGATTATATCCTAACATGAGAAAACTCACAAGATTTTCCGTTTATTCCATAAATTGAATTTATTTTAAATCACATAATAAAAATGTGAATGAGAGAAATGTAAAATAACACGGATCAAAATTAGAAAACACTTTCAGATGCCTGCAAGTTATTGGTGTTAGTCTGGCACCTGGTGCTAATTTCCTTAATTATCTGACAAGCCCTAACTTTCCAGTTTGCACTGACTTTGCAAAAATGGTGTGCCATTCCAAAGTGACTGAAACCCTCCGGTAGCCGGTTGTCCAGATGAAGCCCAAAAGGGATGACCCTATCAGCCATAGCAAGAGAAGTTTGTTGTTCCAAATCTGTGATTTTGAGAATATTCCATCTCTACACCATCACAAACTCTTTCAAATCCCCCCCCAAGAAGGCTGGTCGCCCTCGAAAGACAAATGAAAGAGAGGACCGGATAATGCGGAGAATCTCCATGGGTAATCATTTCAACACTGCAGCTGGAATTGTTCGGCAGTTCTCACTGCACAGGGTAAGGATCTGTCGTCATACAGTGTCACGACGCTTAAGAGCATTTGAACTGAAAGCCGACTCTACAGTGACCAAACCCCTCATTAGCAGAAAGATTCAAAAGAGCTAGACTCCTCTTTAGTGAGGATCATGTTGTATGGACAGAGAAGTGGTCCACAGTTCATTTTAGTGATGAAAGCAAGTTTCATTTATTTGGCTATGATGGGAAACATTATGTTCATTCACAAACTGGGGACAGACTGAACCCAAAGTGTGTTAAGAAGTCAGTAAAAGGTGGCGGAGGAAGGGTCGTGGTTTGGGGAATGTTTTCTGCAGCAGGAGTTGGACCTCACATACAGCTACATGGCAGAGTGAATGCAAGTGTGGATCAGAACCTTCTTCACAACACGTGGTTCCTTACTTGTGTTCATCCCTCAATCAGCCACCAATTTCCATTAGGACAATGCCCCCTGTTACACAGCAAAATGGGGAAAGCCGTTCCTTGAAACAGAAAACATTGAAACAATGAAATGACCGCCCAGAGCCCTGATCTAAACTCAATAGAAAACCGCTGGAAAATCCTTGGTGACAAAGTTAGGGACAAGAAATCCACAACAGTCAAATAACTGTGGAAGAGACTGGAAGAAGAGTGGACCAAAATCCCACCAGAGCAGTGTGAGAGACTAGTGATGTCCTGTGGCCGCAGATGTGCTGAAGTCCTTCACAGCGACGGCCGGTGCACGTCCTACTGATTGTGACTGTTGTTACCTGCAGACAAATTACTGATCATCTCTCTTTGTGCTACAGTCATTGCTGTTCTCTAATTATCATCATCATGTTTTGGGCAAAATAAAGGTTTTATGTTGATAAACTCTGGATCTTTTGTAAAACCCTGTTCTAGTGGCATGGTGCACCTATAGCGCCCCACGGGGCATGCGGTTAACCTACTCGTCGCCGGGCCGTCGACTGTCGTGGTCATGGGCGGCCTAGCCTGGCTCTGTTGCCTCGAGGCGTACAGAAGATGACTGGTGAGGGATGATGGGGATAGTTGTGAGGTGTTTGTTGTGACGCCACCTGTGGTATGCGGCCTGGGAATGGGCCGCCGCTGCTGTCGCTGTCCTCCGGGGCAGATGGTAGTAATGGTAGTAGCAGCCAGAGATGATATCGCTCTCCACAGTTAGAGCAGGCCCCGGGGAGGATGATGAGGAGAGCAGTAATGGCGGTGGGGAGCGGCAGTACCGGTAATAAAGAGTCAAGAGTCTATGGCTGCAGTTCCAGGTTGTTTACTCACTTTTGTGCGGTGCCGCTCACCCAGGTAATACCAGTCACTTGCTATGATGGGCTCCGTCGAACCCGAATCCCTTTAGAGATCAGTCCGGTTTGGGTGTTCGGTGGGTTCCCTCCTTTGTAACGCCTGACTGTGGGTCCCCTGGCTTTAAGCTACGAGGGGACCCGGGGTTTCACAAGATGTTCTCTTGTCCCTATATGCAGGTGCCGCAGTTCTGGTGTGGGGTCCAGCTTGATGCGAGGCCCCGGATCCTATATGGCACTGTGCTGTTGGGCGCTTTGTAGTCAGGGAAGCTTGAAACTTTCCCCGTCCAGGCAGATTCTGGAAAACCAACGTGGAGTATGATCTTCCCTAGGGTCCTGCTGCCCTGTGTGGCGTTGGTTCCGTGGGAAGCAGAGATCCATCTCCCTGCAACAATTGTGTGAACTTTCTCCTCCTTCCCACCGGACCACCTCTAAGATGCAACTGCTCCACTGCTCTCCTGCTGGAGAAGCCCCTAACTGATGTGTTTGCTCCTGACTCCCCTGCTGGCTGCACCTCCCCCCTCCCAGGTCCTAAGCTAGTGGGACTGGGGCCCCTGTTGAGGGCATCCTATAAATGCTTCTCTGTCGGCGACCCCTTTATTACCCGACCCTAGCCCAGTCCCCAGTGGGAACAAGGCAACTTAGTGTGTAATGTGGTGAAACTGGGACTGACCTCCTCAGGATCTGGGTTTAGCATTACACCCAAATTTGGGTTCCATACTCTGTGACGACTGAAGCCTCAGGGGCGCCACACCCCCCTTACAGAAAACCTTCCAATGTTGATCAATGTAGATTACATTATGTCTGAAAAAAGCAACTGATCATACATTGTTCTCTAATTTTGATCTCTAGTATATATATATAATTTTAAAGTTAGGATTTCCTTTGCATTTTTTGGATGAGTAGTTGGACGACGGCCTGAGGTTTTGGGACGGTACACAAATAGTGCACTTTTTTGGACTCCTTTGCTCAGAGTACATACATTTTCCTAAACTTGGCTCAGTGATTGAGGTCACTCCGCTAGTATTGTATGTAAATACCTAAATTAAGGAAAGTGACTTGTTAGTGCCCCCCAGGCACCCAGATCCCCAGGGGGGGGCATATCTTGTTCGCCACAACGTTTCCTATACACCCAAAGTCACAAAAAGTTCCATCCGTCCTTTCAGCTGCCGGCCAAGAAAATTCAGATCCAACCAATCCAGATATCCTAAAAGATTCAACATTTTTTTCTTATCAGCAATTTCCGTTTTCGGAAACCGAGCACCAAACCTCCAGCATTGGTGTCAAATACAATTATTAAAGGGGTTTTCCATTTTTGGAAAACTTGTCAACTGGCTGCAAGTTGTCTTTAAAGAAAAAACAAACCTGTCTGTACTCCCCCTCCCCAGGTCCAGCTCAGTTTCTGACACTGCTCTTTGTGTTTGTTATTGTCTGTAGCGCTGAATTTACACCAACAGCGCTGCAGCCGATCACTGAGCTCAGCCGCTCTCATTGATTGGCTGCGTCGCTGCTGCAAGCAGATGCAGAGACTCAGAGCAGAACCTGAGGAGGGGGAGAAAAGCACAGTATCTGTCTTTTTTTTTTTTTTAAAGGGGACTGGGCTTTTTCAAAACTGGAAACACCCTTTAAATTCTGGCTGCCTGCACTTACTAATAGGGGTATACGATTCTATTATTAATGGAGTTACACCTTCTCACCTAGCCACTTTATAGGGGATAGGCGTCTGATTACTGGGGGTCCTGAAACCCGATCTAAAGAATGAGGGGCCTGTGTCCCCTATTTAAATGGTAAAGTGTTTTTTTATGTGTTACCTCTCCAGTCATCGTCTACGACACTAATGAGAATGCTGCAATCTCCGCCAGTCCCATAGACAATGAACACACATACGCTAACAAGGCTGTTTAAACGGTGGCCATCTTGCTCTCATGGGGACTCTTCTATTTAAACAGTGGCTATCCTACTCTCATGGGGACCCTTCTGTTTAAACAGTGGCTATCCTACTCTCATGGGGACCCTTTTATTTAAACGATGTCCATCTTGCTCTCATGGGGACCCTTCTATTTAAACGATGTCCATCTTACTCTCATGGGGACCCTTCTATTTAAACTGGCTATCCTACTCTCATGGGGACCCTTCTATTTAAACAGTGGCTATCCTACTCTCATGGGGACCCTTCTATTTAAACAGTGGCCATCCTACTCTCATGGAGACCCTTCTATTTACACAGTGGCTATCCTACTCTCATGGGGACCCTTCTATTTAAACAGAAGCCATCTTGCTCTCATGGGGACCCTTCTATTTAAACAGTGGCTATCCTACTCTCATGGGGACCCTTCTATTTAAACAGAGGCCATCTTGCTCTCATGGGGACCCTTCTATTTAAACAGTGGCTATCCTACTCTCATGGGGACCCTTCTATTTAAACAGTGGCCATCTTGCTCTCATGGGGACCCTTATATTTAAACAGTGGCCATCCTGCTCTCATGGGGACCCTTCTATTTAAACAGTGGCTATCCTACTCTCATGGGACCCATCTATTTAAACAGTGGCTATCCTACTCTCATGGGGACCCTTCTATTTAAACAGTGGCCATCCTGCTCTCATGGGGACCCTTCTATTTAAACAGTGGCCATCCTACTCTCATGGGGACCCCCAGCGACGATGCTTCCGGTATCTTAACCCCGTAAGTTCAGTGTCCTTTTAATCTGATACCATACACGTGTTTCTTCTATCATGCACCAAACTACTTGTGCATTAATCCTTCCGTCCCGTCTTTGCAGAAATCCCCAATTTTTTGTCTGAAAAGGAGTGCAAGCTCCTCATCCACTTGGCCCAGCTGAAAGGACTCCAGGCTAGCCAGATCCTCCCAGTGGACGGCTACAAGGAAGCCATGGAAAATCTGGAGATAAGCAAGGCCGACATCTTCAACCTGTTGGATCACAATCAAGATGGGCAGCTGCAGATAAAAGAGGTGAGCAGAGGGTTAAAGCAACCACAGGGGCAATTTGGGCTTAATTGGGGTTCTGCTGCCAGCAATGTCTGCAACTTTCTAATATACATTGCTTTCCAATGGTTCACATCTCTACTTGCTGCAAGTGAATGGGAAATCGGATGGGTGGGGGTCTGTGCACTGGGACCCCTCTGATCCCAAGAGGCTCCAGTCCATTCTCAGGATAAGTCAGGGTTTCAGTGGTCGGATCTCCAAGGTATTATTGCAATAGGTGATAACTTTAAATACTTGGAATAACACTTGAAAGAATCATTCCCATCCTCTCAGATGGATCTGGTCAGATAGTATTTGTAAACATAATAACTTTTGTAATTTACTCCTTATTAAAATTTTCAGCCGTTCTTGAGATATTGACACTTTTCTATCTCGTTGCCTAGGAGACCGACCACCGCTGCGGTCTTCCCTGATGCTGTCTATAGCTTGTAAGCACTGAGCTAAAGCTGGCCAGGACAACGAGGCAACTGCGCGTGCCTGGCAGCTTCAAAACAGATCTCACAAGCTCAACAGAAAAGAACTTGTAAGCACCGCACGTGTTCGGTTGTCTGACAGCGGTGGTCGGTCTCCAAGGTAACGAACTGTAAAGAAAAGTGTTAATATCTCAAGAACGGCTGTAAATTTTAATAAGCAGTAAATTGCTAAATTTCTATTATTTACAAGAGCCATCTGACAATGCCCCATTTATGAAGATGGGAGTAACCCCTTTAAGGGTTAAGTTATACAAGGTAAGGAAAATCCCTTTAAGCTGGGTATAGGTAATGGATTCTTCTGACTGTGATGGGATGAACCAGCGGTCTCCTGTATATAGGGACAACGTTTATCTCCCACTTGAAGACACATGTATGCCTCTTAGGCTATGTGCCCACGCTGCGGAAAATGTGCGGATTTTGCCGCGGTTTTCTCGCGGAAAAGCCGCGGATTTTCCAGAAATCTGCAGCACAGCTACTCCCCAGCCATTTCTATGGCATTTGGGAAATGCTGTGCCCACGCTGCGGATTTTTCCATAGCAGAAATCATGCAGATTTTCGTGCGGAAACATCTGCAGCATGTCAATTATTGTTGCGGATTTTCGTGCGGATTTTGCCTATTCAATTGAATTAAAAAAAAAATCACAAAATCCGCGTCAAATCCGCATCAAATCCGCACCTATGAAAAGGTGCGAATTCCAGGGGAAAGCTGCGGATTTTGATGCAGAAAAATCCGCAGATACAGAGTCCCGTGGGCACACAGCCTTATACTCAATGTATTAAAGGATTTGGACGCCTTTTGTGGACCATTTTTTTTTTTTTTTTTTACCTGGACTCATTGCAATTGGGTTTCATTTAAAATGTTGCACAGTTTGCCTATTTGCATAATGTGCTCACTTACCGATCCTCAGTTAACTCTTTTTCAGCTATAGACTGCTGCAGAGAGGATATATTTCTATCCTCTCTGCAGCACTGTCTATTGCTGAAAAAGAGTTAACTGAGGATCGGTAAGTGAGCTCATTATGTTGTTATCTTATGTCTGAGCTTCTCTCAGCTGATTTATGATCACCTGAACAATTTAGGGCATCTGAGAAGGAAAATAAGCGTTATATAATCTCCTTGCAACATGAGCTCACTGACAAATCCTCAGTTAACTCATTCCGAATCCCGCAATATAGTCACTATAAAATGCAAACAGTGCAAAATGTTTAAGACTCGGTCCAGTTTTAATTATCGTGTGCTTTGCCACCCCCAGATACTTGGATAAAAAGCTATCAGGACAGAAGAGCGAGCAATTAGACAGGGTGCAGTTGTAACAAACCCTCAGCTGTGAAAAGTATTAGGTTTCTATGGTTTTTTTTAGCCTTTAACAGCAAGTAGAGAAAATGACAAAAGTGTAATTGGGTATATATATATATATATATATATATATATAGATAGATAGATAGATAGATAGATAGATATAGATATATATATATATATATATATATATATATATATATATATATATATATATATATATATATATATATATATATATATATAGATATATAGATATATATATATATATATATATACACAATATACACATATATGTATATATATATGTGAGGTAAATCCGGAGATATGACGATAAATCATGATATTCAAGTATGTCAGGAAGCCCTCTCCTGGTGTCACCCCCCCTTTCCTTCACACAACTGGTTTAGCAACAAATCCCATGGCCATGTCCTGTGATATGGAAATTAGGTGGCTTTAGGACAATGGACACAGGATGACTCCCTGCCGTCACCCTGTAGTAGGAGCTGCTAGCTAGTTAGCAAGGCTATGGAAATAGCCAGACAGAACGACTCCAGTAAAAAATGGTTCATATCTCGCAAGCCATATTTCCGATAAATATGGCAACCATAAAAATGGTGTCTCCGCATGTGGACGATGCCGGCACACCCTTTTTATGGGAGCAGGACATTGGGAAATGCCCCAGGCGTGATATCAGCCAATGGGGAACTGGCAGACAGGTCATGAGTCCCCTCGTTCTGTAGCTAAATTCATAACTGTCACAATGAGAGCATTGGCGTCTGCCTACGACGCTCCCAGGCAAAGTTATGGCCAATATCCCCTTTGCTGGATAATTCTGATCCATGCAGGGGGAGTGGCAGTGCTTCCCTGTGAGGTCACTAAGGTAGGAGGGGACCTGGATTGCCCAGGTTGATAACCCTACTTCGGCCATTTTCCAGTGTTCTTCTGCTCGGGGGCCTGGTTGGGAAAGACCTGTGAGGGAGTTCCTGGAAACCTGGTCTACAGCGCCCCCCTGTGGCCAGACGCAACAAGGTAACTGCTGGAACTGTGTATGCCTGTTTGTAACCCATGCTTTGATTGTAACTGTACTCTGACATATGTATATTCTGTAGATTCCCTATTGTATATATTGTAGTTTCTAGTGTGCTTTAGGCTGATTAAATTATATAATTAATCTTGGGCTGTTCTGTTATCTCGATCTTGAATCCCACGTCTGTGTGTTCGGCTAATAGTTACCGTAAATCGGTTGGTGGCAGCGAATTGTGCCAAGGATTATTGTGGGGAGGCCAGTGAGATTCGGGGAGATTTTATATATTCCGCCCGCGGAGGTCGGGGGAATATATACCTTACTCTTACCGGGGACCCTTCAATAATCGGCATAAGTAGTATAGCGGCCTCCTTGCTTATGGTCGGGCAATTCCATAATTGGCCTGACTATAAGAGGGGCGCTAGAGAGCGCGTCACGTGCTCTGTCTGTCGGTCGGGAGGTATAAAGGAGGGGTGACCCCCACTTGTTACCCCCCGATTGTGACGTACTGGTAGCCAGCGCGGGGGATTTCTGAGTGACCCCCCGGTGGTTTGTGACATATTGGTGGCATAGCGGTGGGATCGAGATAATAGTGTGTGTGAGTGTGAGACCCATACTCCCAGACACTAAAGACTGCCTGCAGCAGCTGTGGCTGCTGGGGTCTTCAGACTAGCTCAACACTAGAGTGTCAGAGTGCAGATACTGTAAGGTGTGTGGAGGCATCAGGTGTCAGTTCTGTGTCAGTGACCAAAAGTCTGCAAGAATGGCTGATGGCACCAGGAGCAGAGCTATGCAACTGGCCAATGCTAAGGCAGGAGCCGAAGAGAGGGAGGACGGTGCTGTGGACAGCAATGAGGAGGTTGCCCACGAGTCCTCCAGGAGCTCGACGCCAGAAAACCGTTCTGCCGAGGACATTGCGCAACCTGGCACTGCTGGACAAGATGAGGAGGAGCTCACCCAAGGTTCCTCAACGAGCCAGATGCCAGCCCTCCGCTCTGAAAGGGACAGTGAATCACCAGGCTCCGCAGCGTGCCGCAGATCACCACGTGCCATTCCACCGAGCCTGGGAGGCTCGGATAGCCTTCTTCAAATGGCTATGGCCCTTCTCCAGGCTGGAGACCAGAAGGGCTACAAGGAACTCCTGGCAGAGCGCAGGGCAGAGCGGCACGCAGAGCGTGAGGCTGCGGAGCGAGAGCGGCAGGCAGCGCGTGAAGAGCGAGAGCGACAGGCAGACCGTGACTACCAGCTGCAGCTAGCTCAGCTCCGGCCCTCATCAGCCACATGTGACCTTCAAAACACCAAACTTCCAAAGGTCCGTGTTGAGGACTTCCCAGTGCTGGAGAAGGATGGAGACTTGGACTCTTTCCTGACTGCTTTTGAACGGACTTGCTTGCAGCACCATCTGAACAAGGACCAGTGGGCCAAATACCTGACCCCCCGTTTAAGGGGTAAGGCCCTGGATGTCCTTGGGGACTTGCCTGCTGAGGCAGATCAGGGCTACGACACCATCAAGCGGGCCCTGATCCAACAGTACAACCTCACCCCGGAGTCCTACCGCAAGAAGTTCCGGAGCCTACAGAAGGGACCAAAGGACTCCTGGGCTGACCACAGGCGGGCACTTGCCCGAGCTGCCGACCACTGGACCCAAGGCCTGCAGCTTTCCACCGGACCGGAGATCCTGGACTTGTTCATCACGGAGCAACTCTTGTGGAACTGCCCTGAGGATCTCCGCCAGTTCATCCGAGACCAGAAGCCAAAGGGGTCCACGGCTACAGCTGCCCTGGCCGATGACTACACCAACAATCGGGCTCCTGAGGCCAGGAGAGCGGCCACCAGCAGCACCTGGAGAGGGGGTAAGATGAATTCTGCGACTGCCCCACCTGCCCCTAGACTGCAGGGGGTGTCCCCCTCAACTCCCCTCTCCAGGCCCGTGGCAGAGCCAAGACGGTGCCACCAGTGCAACCTACCTGGACACTTCAAGGCCATGTGCCCTCAGCGTCCCAAGGCCCCGGCTCCGTCCCCGTCCCAAGGGCCGCCCAAGGTGTATTGTGTGGGTGGGGGTGGTGGTAGGTCCCTGGACAGCTTCCAACCTGTCACCGTCGGCCGGTCTGTGACCATAGGACTGCGAGACAGCGCCTCGGAGGTGACTCTGGTGCGGCCTGAGATGGTGTCCCCCCAAGACTTGATCCCTGGAAAAACCCTCGCTGTCTCCGGGATTGGAGGCATTGACCCGGCGCTGCCTGTTGCTGACATTTATGTGGACTGGGGCGCAGGGCGGGGGGTGAGGGAGGTGGGGGTAACTGATCGGATCCCTGCAAACGTGCTACTTGGGACAGATTTGGGGCAGATAACCTCCCAGTTTGGGCCCCAACCAAGGGCTGAACCTTCAGCCCGTACTGACATGACTCCTGACAATGTTAATGTGTTATCTATGAATGATGTAAGGGAGGAGGGAGTGAACTCTGATATTTCTGCTTGCACAGACACCATAGACACACACGCAGCTGCAGCTGTGACAGGAGGGGAGGGGGTCAGAGAAAGGTGTGACAATGCCTCTACAAGTAACCAGCCTGTGAGCTGGGATCTGTTGCCCTCTGCAGGGATAAGCAGAGAGCAGGGTGCTGCAGGGGGAGGACCAGTGTGTGGGGTGGGGGCTACCACAGCAAATGTGGGGTCCCCAGAGATTTCACAGCGGGGTTCTGTTGCTGCAGGAGGGGAACAGGCAGGTGAGATTGGGGCCGGTCCAGGAGCGGAAGTGCTCCCAGGTAAGATCTCGGTGCATGGTTCCCCCACAACCGGGGTGTCAGGAAGCCAGGTAGGTCTGCCTGAACCGGCGACTTGGTCAGGAACGGAGGAGGAGCAGGCACGACCCACGGTCGCAGCTGCTGTGGCCGCTGTCACCCGCAGTGGGAGTGCTGGGAGCCAAGGGGCCTCCCGGAGGTCCGATAGCTCTTCCCCTTCTGACCAAGTGGCAGCCGAGTCAGGTGGAGGCCAGGACACAGGTCCCGGGGTACTGACTGAAGATGTGACAGTCTCGTCGATTCTGGCCACATCTAGTCAGGGGTTTCAGGCAGCGTTAGAAGCTGACGACAGCCTGAAAGCTCTTAAGGAGCAGGCGGCACAGCCTCCCTCGGACCCGGAGCGAGTGGTCTGGGACCAAGGACGGCTGTACCGGGCCACGGTCCAGCAGGGTTCACCGGAGGCGTGGCCCAGGGACCGACAGTTGGTGGTACCCTATCCGTTCTGGACGGAGTTGTTGCGGATCGCACATGAGATTCCGATGGCCGGACACCTAGGGATCGCTAAGACCAAGGCCAGGTTAAACCAGCATTTCTACTGGCCAAAAATGGGGGCCGATGTGGCTGCCTACTGCCGTTCGTGTGAAACCTGTCAGAGAGTGGGGAAGGCGGGGCCACGCCCCAAAGCCCCACTAGTATCTCTGCCAATCATCGATGAGCCTTTCAGGAGGGTGGCTGTGGATCTGGTCGGCCCGCTGGCCATCCCCAGCAGCTCCGGGAAACGCTTCCTACTGACGGTAGTGGACTATGCCACCCGGTACCCAGAAGCAGTGGCCTTGTCGTCCATTCGGGCTGACAAGGTGGCCACCGCATTGCTGGAGATTTTCTCCCGAGTGGGTTTTCCCCAGGAAATGCTCACTGACCGGGGGACCCAATTCATGTCCCAGCTGATGGAGGCCCTCTGTAAGCAAGTCCAGGTGCGACATCTGGTGGCCAGCCCGTACCATCCACAGACTAATGGCCTGTGCGAGCTGTTCAATGGCACCTTAAAGCAGATGCTTAAGATGTTGGTCGACTCCCATGGGCGTGACTGGGAGCGGTATCTCCCACACCTGTTATTTGCTTACCGGGAGGTTCCACAGGCCTCAACAGGATTCTCACCGTTTGAGCTCCTGTACGGGCGACGTGTGCGGGGCCCCCTGGCTCTGGTGAAAGAGGCTTGGGAAGGGGATTTGGCCACCCCTGGAGTGTCGGTTATCGAGTATGTCATGCGCTTCCGGGACAAAATGCAGGCCTTGACGCAACTGGTACACGACAATATGGCTCAAGCCCAGGCCGATCAGAAGCGTTGGTACGACCAGAACGCTTGTGAGAGGACCTACCAAGTGGGTCAAAAGGTGTGGGTACTGGTCCCCGTACCACAGGACAAGCTTCAGGCAGCCTGGGAAGGCCCATACCTCGTGTACCAGCAGCTCAACCCTGTAACGTACCTGGTCACCCTGGACCCTGCCCGTGGAAGGCGGAAGCCCTTCCATGTGAACATGATGAAGGCACATCATGAGCGGGAGGCATGTGCGCTCCCCGTGTGCAACCTGCCCGAGGAGGGAGAAGCGGAAACCCTCTTGGATATGCTAGCCCAGGTTAGGGCAGGCGGATCCATTGAGGATGTGGAGGTTGGCCACCAGCTCTTGGAAGACCAACGGTCCCAGCTGTGGGCCACCCTCCTCCCCTTCCGGGGGTTGTTTACCAACCAGCCCGGAAGGACTGACTTGGCTGTCCATCACGTGGACACTGGGGATCATCCCCCGATCCGGCGTTCAGCATATCGGGTCTCCCTGGAGGTGCAGCAACACATGCGCCAGGAGATTGACGAGATGCTGAAGCTGGGGGTGATCCAGGCATCCAACAGCGCTTGGGCTTCGCCTGTAGTCCTCGTCCCTAAGAAGGACCGAACCACTCGGTTCTGCGTGGACTACAGGGGGCTCAATGCTGTCACGGTCGCCGATGCGTACCCAATGCCACGCATCGATGACCTGCTCGATCAGTTGGCCGGGGCTCAGTACCTGACCATCATGGATCTGAGCCGGGGATATTGGCAGATCCCCCTGACTCGCAAGGCCAGGGAACGCTCTGCCTTTATTACCCCATTTGGACTGTACGAGTCCACGGTGATGCCATTCGGGATGAGGAATGCCCCTGCCACTTTCCAGCGGATGGTCAACACCCTGCTCAAGGGACTTGAAGGGTACGCGGCCGCGTACCTGGATGACATTGCCGTCTTCAGTCCCACCTGGGAGGACCACCTAGAGCATCTAGCACAGGTGCTCAGGCGGATCCACCGGGCAGGTTTGACCATCAAGCCGGGAAAGTGTCAGCTGGCCATGAGCGAGGTCCAGTACCTCGGTCACCGGGTAGGTGGGAGAACACTGAAGCCCGAGCCTGAGAAAGTGGAAGCCATCGCATCCTGGCCCACCCCCAGGACCAAGAAGCAGGTGATGTCCTTCTTGGGGACCGCTGGGTACTATAGGAGGTTTGTTCCATGCTATAGTAGCCTGGCAAAGCCCTTGACGGACCTCACCAAGAAGAAGCTGCCCTCTGCAGTCGATTGGACAATGGACTGCGAGACAGCCTTCCGGGCCCTAAAGGACGCCCTGTCCAGCCCGCCCGTGCTACAGGCAGCCGACTTCACGCGGCCGTTTGTAGTACAGACCGACGCCAGTGACTTCGGCCTCGGTGCGGTGCTCAGCCAGGTGGACTCTGCGAGCCAAGAGCACCCAGTCTTGTACCTGAGCAGGAAGCTGTTACCAAGGGAAGTTGCCTATTCCACGATGGAGAAGGAGTGCCTGGCCATAGTGTGGGCCCTGCAGCGTCTGCAACCCTATCTATACGGGCGCCACTTCATCGTGGAGACGGACCACAATCCCCTCAGCTGGTTGCACACCGTCTCTGGGACGAATGGGCGATTGTTGCGATGGAGCCTTGCGCTCCAGCAATACAACTTCACCATTCGCCACAAAAGGGGCCGTGACCACGGTAACGCAGACGGGCTGTCCCGACAAGGAGAGGTCGCGGACGGGCGCACGGGGGAACACCGGAGTGTGCTGCCCCCTAGCGCCCTCAAAAGGGGGGAGGTGTGAGGTAAATCCGGAGATATGACGATAAATCATGATATTCAAGTATGTCAGGAAGCCCTCTCCTGGTGTCACCCCCCCTTTCCTTCACACAACTGGTTTAGCAACAAATCCCATGGCCATGTCCTGTGATATGGAAATTAGGTGGCTTTAGGACAATGGACACAGGATGACTCCCTGCCGTCACCCTGTAGTAGGAGCTGCTAGCTAGTTAGCAAGGCTATGGAAATAGCCAGACAGAACGACTCCAGTAAAAAATGGTTCATATCTCGCAAGCCATATTTCCGATAAATATGGCAACCATAAAAATGGTGTCTCCGCATGTGGACGATGCCGGCACCCCCTTTTTATGGGAGCAGGACATTGGGAAATGCCCCAGGCGTGATATCAGCCAATGGGGAACTGGCAGACAGGTCATGAGTCCCCTCGTTCTGTAGCTAAATTCATAACTGTCACAATGAGAGCATTGGCGTCTGCCTACGACGCTCCCAGGCAAAGTTATGGCCAATATCCCCTTTGCTGGATAATTCTGATCCATGCAGGGGGAGTGGCAGTGCTTCCCTGTGAGGTCACTAAGGTAGGAGGGGACCTGGATTGCCCAGGTTGATAACCCTACTTCGGCCATTTTCCAGTGTTCTTCTGCTCGGGGGCCTGGTTGGGAAAGACCTGTGAGGGAGTTCCTGGAAACCTGGTCTACAGCGCCCCCCTGTGGCCAGACGCAACAAGGTAACTGCTGGAACTGTGTATGCCTGTTTGTAACCCATGCTTTGATTGTAACTGTACTCTGACATATGTATATTCTGTAGATTCCCTATTGTATATATTGTAGTTTCTAGTGTGCTTTAGGCTGATTAAATTATATAATTAATCTTGGGCTGTTCTGTTATCTCGATCTTGAATCCCACGTCTGTGTGTTCGGCTAATAGTTACCGTAAATCGGTTGGTGGCAGCGAATTGTGCCAAGGATTATTGTGGGGAGGCCAGTGAGATTCGGGGAGATTTTATATATTCCGCCCGCGGAGGTCGGGGGAATATATACCTTACTCTCACCGGGGACCCTTCAATAATCGGCATAAGTAGTATAGCGGCCTCCTTGCTTATGGTCGGGCAATTCCATAATTGGCCTGACTATAAGAGGGGCGCTAGAGAGCGCGTCACGTGCTCTGTCTGTCGGTCGGGAGGTATAAAGGAGGGGTGACCCCCACTTGTTACCCCCCGATTGTGACGTACTGGTAGCCAGCGCGGGGGATTTCTGAGTGACCCCCCGGTGGTTTGTGACAATATATATATATATAATATATGAATGATTCATCTGATTTATTGACCTCCACTGCTTTAAAGAGGTCCTGCGGGTGGTCCGAACTAAGCGTTTGTGACCGTGGATGTTGCACTGTAGGGACACATGAATCTTCTATATACAGGCCCCGTCTGTAGGGGTTAATATGGAGGCTGCGTGCTGCACCCTGGTCCGCAGGTCTTGAAGGCATCTACAGAACATTTGCTCTTGTTCTGAGGAAAATGCCGTCGTCTTCACTTGAACACTCATTAAAACAGTTATGTACGGCCATGTTTATGTTCCGCTCATCCCTATCCCATTTGTAAGAGAACAGACCCTCCATTATCGGTGGCACGCGCCACATAAACATGCCCGCCTCGCCAGCATTTCATTTTTATTGCTAGGGGAACGAGTGTTTGGATCCGACATGTAAAAAGCAGGTAATTTATCCAGATCCTTCACTGCTACTAAGAGGCCGACCCCTGATAACAGCCCATAGTATTATCCCTCCTCCACCGAACTGTACAGCGGGCACAGTGCAGCCAGGGGGTAACGTTCTCCTGCATTCACCAAACCCAGACTCCTCCATCAGACGCAGATTGAGAAGTGTGATCCATCAATGCACAGAACACGTTTCCTCCATACGTCTTTACACCGCTCCAAGCGACACACGGTATTGTGCTTGGTGATGTACGGCTCTGCATTGTGCTTGGTGATGTACGGCTCGGCATTGTGCTTGGTGATGTATGGCTCAGCATTGTGCTTGGTGATGTACGGCTCGGCATTGTGCTTGGTGATGTATGGCTCAGCATTGTGCTTGGTGATGTACGGCTCGGCATTGTGCTTGGTGATGTACGGCTCAGCATTGTGCTTGGTGATGTATGGCTCAGCATTGTGCTTGGTGATGTACGTCTCTGCATTGTGCTTGGTGATGTATGGCTCGGCATTGTGCTTGGTGATGTACGGCTCAGCATTGTGCTTGGTGATGTATGGTTCGGCATTGTGCTTGGTGATGTAGGGCTCAGCATTGTGCTTGGTGATGTACGGCTCTGCATTGTGCTTGGTGATGTACGGCTCGGCATTGTGCTTGGTGATGTACGGCTCAGCATTGTGCTTGGTGATGTATGGCTCAGCATTGTGCTTGGTGATGTACGGCTCAGCATTGTGCTTGGTGATGTATGGCTCAGCATTGTGCTTGGTGATGTACGGCTCAGCATTGTGCTTGGTGATGTATGGCTCAGCATTGTGCTTGGTGATGTAGGGCTCGGCATTGTGCTTGGTGATGTATGGCTCAGCATTGTGCTTGGTGATGTATGGCTCAGCATTGTGCTTGGTGATGTACGGCTCGGCATTGTGCTTGGTGATGTATGGTTCGGCATTGTGCTTGGTGATGTAGGGCTCAGCATTGTGCTTGGTGATGTACGGCTCTGCATTGTGCTTGGTGATGTACGGCTCGGCATTGTGCTTGGTGATGTACGGCTCAGCATTGTGCTTGGTGATGTATGGCTCAGCATTGTGCTTGGTGATGTACGGCTCAGCATTGTGCTTGGTGATGTATGGCTCAGCATTGTGCTTGGTGATGTACGGCTCAGCATTGTGCTTGGTGATGTATGGTTCGGCATTGTGCTTGGTGATGTAGGGCTCAGCATTGTGCTTGGTGATGTAGGGCTCAGCATTGTGCTTGGTGATGTATGGCTCAGCATTGTGCTTGGTGATGTACGGCTCGGCATTGTGCTTGGTGATGTACGGCTCAGCATTGTGCTTGGTGATGTATGGCTCAGCATTGTGCTTGGTGATGTACGTCTCTGCATTGTGCTTGGTGATGTATGGCTCGGCATTGTGCTTGGTGATGTACGGCTCAGCATTGTGCTTGGTGATGTATGGTTCGGCATTGTGCTTGGTGATGTAGGGCTCAGCATTGTGCTTGGTGATGTACGGCTCTGCATTGTGCTTGGTGATGTACGGCTCGGCATTGTGCTTGGTGATGTACGGCTCAGCATTGTGCTTGGTGATGTATGGCTCAGCATTGTGCTTGGTGATGTACGGCTCAGCATTGTGCTTGGTGATGTATGGCTCAGCATTGTGCTTGGTGATGTACGGCTCAGCATTGTGCTTGGTGATGTATGGCTCAGCATTGTGCTTGGTGATGTAGGGCTCGGCATTGTGCTTGGTGATGTATGGCTCAGCATTGTGCTTGGTGATGTATGGCTCAGCATTGTGCTTGGTGATGTACGGCTCGGCATTGTGCTTGGTGATGTATGGCTCAGCATTGTGCTTGGTGATGTACGGCTCGGCATTGTGCTTGGTGATGTATGGCTCAGCATTGTGCTTGGTGATGTATGGCTCGGCATTGTGCTTGGTGATGTACGTCTCGGCATTGTGCTTGGTGATGTATGGCTCGGCATTGTGCTTGGTGATGTACGGCTCAGCATTGTGCTTGGTGATGTATGGTTCGGCATTGTGCTTGGTGATGTAGGGCTCAGCATTGTGCTTGGTGATGTAGGGCTCAGCATTGTGCTTGGTGATGTAGGGCTCAGCATTGTGCTTGGTGATGTACGGCTCAGCATTGTGCTTGGTGATGTAGGGCTCAGCATTGTGCTTGGTGATGTACGGCTCTGCATTGTGCTTGGTGATGTACGGCTCGGCATTGTGCTTGGTGATGTACGGCTCAGCATTGTGCTTGGTGATGTACGGCTCAGCATTGTGCTTGGTGATGTATGGCTCAGCATTGTGCTTGGTGATGTATGGCTCAGCATTGTGCTTGGTGATGTACGGCTCAGCATTGTGCTTGGTGATGTATGGCTCAGCATTGTGCTTGGTGATGTATGGCTCGGCATTGTGCTTGGTGATGTACGGCTCGGCATTGTGCTTGGTGATGTATGGCTCGGCATTGTGCTTGGTGATGTACGGCTCAGCATTGTGCTTGGTGATGTATGGCTCAGCATTGTGCTTGGTGATGTATGGCTCGGCATTGTGCTTGGTGATGTATGGCTCAGCATTGTGCTTGGTGATGTACGGCTCAGCATTGTGCTTGGTGATGTATGGCTCAGCATTGTGCTTGGTGATGTACGGCTCAGCATTGTGCTTGGTGATGTATGGCTCAGCATTGTGCTTGGTGATGTATGGCTCGGCATTGTGCTTGGTGATGTACGGCTCGGCATTGTGCTTGGTGATGTATGGCTCGGCATTGTGCTTGGTGATGTACGGCTCAGCATTGTGCTTGGTGATGTATGGCTCAGCATTGTGCTTGGTGATGTATGGCTCGGCATTGTGCTTGGTGATGTATGGCTCGGCATTGTGCTTGGTGATGTACGGCTCAGCATTGTGCTTGGTGATGTATGACTCGGCATTGTGCTTGGTGATGTATGGCTCAGCATTGTGCTTGGTGATGTACGGCTCGGCATTGTGCTTGGTGATGTACGGCTCGGCATTGTGCTTGGTGATGTACGGCTCGGCATTGTGCTTGGTGATGTACGGCTGCTGCTGATCGGCCATGAAGCCCCCGGCGGGGGCAGTGTTTGTGCTGATGTTACCAGAGAACGTCTGGACTCTGCAGTTATGGGGTCAGCAGAGCGTTGGTGACTTTTCTGCCCTCTTCTCCTCAGCACTCGGCCCCCGGCTTTGTAACGTTACGGGGTCTCCACTTTGTGGCTGAGTTGCTGCAATTCCTTCCACATCTCAATAATAATTACTCACAGGTGATGGTGGAATATTTAGGATGGAAAAAATGTCATGACCGGACTTATTAACCTGGTGGCTTCTATTACAGGATGCGCTGGTATCAGTGAGCTCTGCACCACCTTGGCCGTTCATTAACATGTTCATAAAGGCAAATGGCATGGCGGTGGGGCGGATGTTATACACCAGGGGTGAGGGGCCTGAGGTTATACACCAGGGGTAGTGGGGGTTAGATTTTATACAGTGGGAGCCGGATGTTCTATACTAGGAGTGGTGGTGGGGGTCGGATGTTATATACTAGGAGTGGTGGTGGGGGTCAGATGTTATATACTGGGGTTGGGAGGCCAGGTGTTATACACTGGGGGTGGTGGGCTGGATGTTATACACTGGAAGTGGGGGGGTCGGATGTTATATACTAGTGGTGGGGGCAGAGGTCGTGGATGTTATACACGGGGGGGGGGGGGGGTGGGGTAAGGGCCAGATGTTATACACTGATGGGGGGAGTAGGGTGGATGATATACACTGTGGGTGAGGGGCTGGATGTTATACACGAGGGGTGGGGGGGTCAGATGTTATACACTGGGGTGGGGGGGTTGGATGTGAAACTCTGGGGGTACGGGGTCGGATGTTATACACTGGGGGTGGGGGGGTCGGATGTTATACACTGGGGTGGGGGGGTCGGATGTTATACACTGGGGTGGGGGGTCGGATGTTATACACTGGGGTGGGGGGGTCGGATGATATACACTGGGGTGGGGGGTTTGGATATCATACACTGGGGTGGAGGGGTCGGATGTTATACACTGGGGTGGGGGCTGGATGTTATACACTGGGGTGGGGGGGTCGGATGTTATACACTGGGGCGGGGGGTTCGGATATTATACACTGGGGCGGGGGGTTCGGATATTATACACTGGGGTGGGGGGGTCGGATGTTATACACTGGGGTGGGGGTTCGGATGTTTTACACTGGGGTGGGGGTTTGGATGTTTAACTCTGGTGGTAGGGGGTCGGATGTTAAACTCTGGGGGTAGGGTTTCGGATGTTATACACTGGGGGTTGTGGGGGGTTCGGATGTTATACACTGGGGTGGGGGGGTTGGATATTATACACTGGGGTGGGGGTTCGGATATTATACACTGGGGTGGGGGGGGTCGGATGTTATACACTGGGGGGTGGGGGTGTCAGATGTTATACACTGGGGGGTGGGTGGGTCGGATGTTATACATTGGGGTGTGGGGGCGGATATTATACTCTGGGGTTTCGGGGGTGGGCTGGATGTTATACATTGGGGGTGGGGGGCTACATATACTCTGGGGGTTCGGGGTGGGGTGGGCTGGATGTTATACATTGGGGGTGACGGGACTGTGAAGGCGACCCTTTCATGACATGCATCCCGGTACTGTTCTCCTTGGAGGGTAGATGGACAGATATGAGATATGTGATCGGCCATTAGTAGTTTCTGGTCTTTCTCCGCGTGTCCTCCGTATAATCTCCCAGTTCTACATCCCTCGGACTCCCGTGTATCTGCGCTCATCAGACCCGGGGGCCGCACTCTCCACCATCGGACCCCTCCGGCTCTGCGCGCTCAGGATACAGGCCATCTATGGATGCAGTTGGAGGATTTCCTCTCTTTGTGTTGTAGTAACCAGTCGATAATGTATAATGGGCAAACGAGAGATTTTATTGTGATATATATTATTATTGTAATCTTTTCTGCAGGTATTAACCCATTCCCGCCTGGGTAATGGCAGATGGATGACGCCTGAGAATATCCGGGAGATGTATACAGCTGTTAAAGCCGACCCTGATGGAAACGGTGAGCCGGCCTGCAATGTTAAACACGTCGCTCAGTGTCAGTCTGCTGCGTGAACGGCTCGCTGTGTTTATATCACCGCACGATCTCGGCTTCGTCTTAATGGATGGGGTCTCTCGAGTGCTTGGAATAGGATTAGGATAGAATTTCCGCCATGTAGTGGCTACTAAACTGTAAAATACCGCTTCACTTATTTAATAATGCGTCTCTAGCCCTGGGTTAACCATTTATTTCACTTCTATTCTTAGTGGCTTATTTAGGGGGAACGTTTTGCCAGAAAAAGACCTTTTGGTTTAAATTAGGGTTTTGTACATATATTTTTAAATGATATATATATTTTTATATATGACTTATTAAGAAATAAATTAGTAATCTTGGAATTTTCGCATCGGCCACTGTGGGGCATTTTTAGACACACACAGAGTTTTCAGCAGTTTCCATATCATCAAGAGGAAGGTTTGCAGTGCAGGTAACACCGCTATACACAGCTGATAAAACACGACCTACCAATCACAATAGGTTCCTCCCTTCACAATGACTTTTGCACACGCTCATTAGATGCTTCAATACAACAGGAAGGGGCGGAGTCTGACCATTGTGGCTAATGTTCATGTGCATTTCCTGTAACTACAGAAAGTTACAATCTAAAATAAATCCAGTGATCAAAGTATAACCTAAAATGCTGCTAGGATGGGATTCCCGCTTTTAGGACCCCCATTTATTAGGTAACTTGCTATTGACTATACTGAAGATTATGAGTTCATAAAGATTAATCCTTCCAATATCCTATAAGACTCCAGACTAGACAGTTTAACTTAACCCAGACCAGAGCCCTAACATTGTTTTAGACCCCAAAGCAGACCCTACAAATAATTCAGACAGCAATCCAGACCCCTACAAATAATTCAGACTGCAATCCAGACCCCTACAAATAATTCAGACCACAATCCAGACCCCTACAAATAATTCAGACCGCAATCCAGACCCCTACAAATAATTCAGACCGCAATCCAGACCCCTACAAATAATTCAGACCGCAATCCACACCCCTACAAATAATTCAGACCGCAATCCAGACCCCTACAAATAATCCACACCCCTACAAATAATTCAGACCACAATCCAGACCCCTACAAATAATTCAGACCACAATCCAGGCCCCTACAAATAATTCAGACCGCAATCCAGACCCCTACAAATAATTCAGACCGCAATCCAGACCCCTACAAATAATTCAGACCGCAATCCAGGCCCCTAAAAATAATTCAGACCGCAATCCAGGCCCCTACAAATAATTCAGACCACAATCCAGACCCCTACAAATAATTCAGACCCCAGACCAGACCCTTAAAATTAATTTACACTTTAGACCAGCACTTTTAAATTAGATCAGAGGCTAGAACACACCTATACAATTAGCCAGACCCCCAAAAACACCCATAAAATATTTTAGGCCACAGACCAGACCCTGAATAATGAATCAGACCCCAGACCAGCCCCCAATCATCCCAGCACACCCACTTAAAAGGAATCCCATCCATTTAATTAATTCAAGACCTAGACCAAACCTCTTCAAGTATTTCACACCCTCAAAAATCTAGACCCCAAAAGTATGTAATTGCCATTCCCAAGTCCCCTTTACTTTCTGGCACCACCACACATCAGCTCTGGGATCTGGTGTGTCGGACCCCCGCACTAGATGCATATGAGGAGAAATGGTGGTCTTCCCATATGTATTTATATGTATGATGCAAAGGTCCAGACAGGTCGTGTCCTCAGTCCCTGCTATAAACCGTGTAAATTGCAGTGTCCCTGTACTAGTGCCAATCCCATAATACAGCTCTTATAATAGTGCTGACCACAGAGCCCCCCTACAATGACCACAGAGCCCCCTACCAATGACACCATAGTACTGTAAATAAATGGGTGCATCCACAATTAAGCCAGTCACAGTCAGAGGGGTTACCTGGCTGTAGGGCAGTATCGCCGCCGTGTGTCACCCCACAATGTCTGCAGAGCATTGCACTATAAGAAGAGCGCGCTGTCTGCAGATCATCCCTCTAGATCACAAGGCTTCAGACGCAGGAAATAATTTCCAGCCCTGGAAGGATAGGAAGTGCTGCGTCCTCCGGAGACAGAGCAGCTCCAGACATCACTAATGCTTGTAATGACACTAATGTAGGAATGCCTAGGACTGCCGGCCGCAGACGTTACACAGGACTGCTGCTTCTCTTTATAGGGGTCCTCAGTCTGGAGGAGTTCAAGAAGCTGAACCTCAGGGACTTCCACAAATACCTGGGCAATCGAGAGATCACCATGAACGACCTGGTGAGGAACAGTCAGCACACCTGGCTGTACCAGGGCGAGGGCGCCCACCAGGTGCTGCGCTCCATACGCCAGCGGTAGGTATATCGGGCAGGGGAGATCATCGCCCCTATCCTCCTCTCTCCCCATTACACAGCCACCTAGTGGGAGTTTTGGTGGAGGGATATATGATGGGATAAGGAGGAGCAGCACAAACTGCAGCAAAATCCACCGTGTTCTTTAAAAATCCATATCCCATGAGTGTGAATAAATTCTGTAGCCCCATTCACACGCAAAAGCTTTTTGCGCAGCTTTTTGCGCAGCTTTTTGCCACCCCACAGAAATAATAACACAAATTCCCAGATTCCGCATTGAAAACCTGAGGATTTACCGAAACTACAACTCGATCCTCCGCAGAAAACTGAGGGTCAGGCTTGGAATTCTGCTGCGGAAATACATTTAATTTTGGTGCTAAGTGTAAGTACGGCCTAAAACGCGTCTCAAATCTTAACGATTGGTTCACACAGAGCTTTTCGGCTGCAGGAATCGCTCCTTCTTTGGGGACTGTTTTGGAGGAGCTTTTCTGAAGTGGTTTTTGAAAAGTTTTTTTAGAAAAGTTTTTTTTTTCTTTCCATGCAGCGTTCTTTACTGCCTTTTGATTGGTCAGTGACCAGGTTGGAGAGGTTTTCGTCATAAGTGACGTGTACTTTAATTTTTCCACCAGGCTTTTTACAAAAGCTGCTTAAGTAAAAAATATAAACCGCAAAGTGGATTTTCCAAAGAAGTTAATAAGAGGAGTTTTCCAGGAGTTTTTGCTGCGGATTTTGAGGAGGATTTTGGTGCAGATCCACTTTAAAAGAAAAAACTTAGAGAATAGTAAAAAAAATGTTTGGAGAAGTCTGGACGGACTGCAGTGATATAATCTAATATATAAAGCTGAATGTGTGTGTGTGTGTGTGTGTGTGTGTGTGTGTATGTATGTATGTATGTATGTCCGGGATTGGCATCTGCACCGTCGCAGCTACAGCCACAAAATTTTGCACACTCACACTTCTGGATCCCGAGAGCGTCATAGGCTATGTTTTGAGGGGAAATTTTAACCCCGCGCTTTACAGTTATTCACCAAAAAACCTGCCTCCATTAAAGCGAATGGAGCTGGGAGCCACAGTGCAGCCAGAACTTCAGAAGAATGCGCAGCCACGCCCTTATATGGAATGTTGGCGTGTCACAATGCAGCCAGGGAAAGAGACAGACAGGCTAAGAAAGAGGCAGAAGAAGAGGCAGACACAGCCAGGGAAAGAGGCAGACACAGCCAGGGAAAGAGGCAGACACAGCCAGGGAAAGAGGCAGACACAGCCAGGGAAAGAGGCAGACACAGCCAGGGAAAGAGGCAGACACAGCCAGGGAAAGAGGCAGACACAGCCAGGGAAAGAGGCAGACACAGCCAGGGAAAGAGGCAGACACAGCCAGGGAAAGAGGCAGACACAGCCAGGGAAAGAGGCAGACACAGCCAGGGAAAGAGGCAGACACAGCCAGGGAAAGAGGCAGACACAGCCAGGGAAAGAGGCAGACACAAAGAGGCAGACAAAGAGACAGACACAGACAAAGAGACAATAACGAATAACGTTTGGAACACCATTCTAAGTCTGAACTGGGTGCAAAAAACCTAAAAAAACATCACTATGGGGAGATAAGGTATGCACACCAGTGACTATGTAAGGGGAATACATGGAATAGCAGAAACTGCTGTGTGAATACTGACTTGAAAAATCCAATAGCTATATGTAGAGTGAAAATGTGAAAAATGGAATCTGCATTACTGCCATGAACATATGATTCATATGTTCATGGCAGTAATGCAGATTCCATTTTTCACATTTTCACTCTACATATAGCTATTGGATTTTTCAAGTCAGTATTCACACAGCAGTTTCTGCTATTCCATGTATTCCCCTTACATAGTCACTGGTGTGCATACCTTATCTCCCCATAGTGATGTTTTTTTAGGTTTTTTGCACCCAGTTCAGACTTAGAATGGTGTTCCAAACGTTATTCGTTATTGTTAGTAGTTTTTCGTTTGTGAACCCTCCCCACCACACCTATTGCCAATCCATATAATACGCATAAATAGCCTGGGTCTCAGCTTCCCATACACGGTAAGTTTTTTAACTGCATGAGAGGACACACACGAGCTAGGGACCCCAACGTAGAGAAATACTTTGGCGTAGTGTTGGGGCTCTATTGCATTGATCAATTCAGTAGCTAAATTTCTCTTGATTCATATGTTCATGGCAGTAATGCAGATTCCATTTTTCACATTTTCACTCTACATATAGCTATTGGATTTTTCAAGTCAGTATTCACACAGCAGTTTCTGCTATTCCATGTATTCCCCTTACATAGTCACTGGTGTGCATACCTTATCTCCCCATACAGACAAAGAGACAGACTGACAGGAAAAGAGACAGACTGACAGGGAAAGAGACAGACTGACAGGGAAAGAGACGGACAGGGAAAGAGGGAAAGAGAGAGACAAGTTAAGAGACAGACACAGACAGGTAAAGAGACAGACACAGACAAAGAGACAGAGACAGACACAGGGAAACAGACAGGAAAAGAGAGGGAAAGAGACAGACAGGGGAAGAGACAGACAGGGGAAGAGGCGGACAGACAGGGGAAGAGGCGGACAGACAGGGGAAGAGGCGGACAGACAGGGGAAGAGGCGGACAGACAGGGGAAGAGGCGGACAGACAGGGGAAGAGGCGGACAGACAGGGGAAGAGGCGGACAGACAGGGGAAGAGGCGGACAGACAGGGGAAGAGGCGGACAGACAGGGGAAGAGGCGGACAGACAGGGGAAGAGGCGGACAGACAGGGGAAGAGGCGGACAGACAGGGGAAGAGGCGGACAGACAGGGGAAGAGGCGGACAGACAGGGGAAGAGGCGGACAGACAGGGGAAGAGGCGGACAGACAGGGGAAGAGGCGGACAGACAGGGGAAGAGGCGGACAGACAGGGGAAGAGGCGGACAGACAGGGGAAGAGGCGGACAGACAGGGGAAGAGGCGGACAGACAGGGGAAGAGGCGGACAGACAGGGGAAGAGGCGGACAGACAGGGGAAGAGGCGGACAGACAGGGGAAGAGGCGGACAGACAGGGGAAGAGGCGGACAGACAGGGGAAGAGGCGGACAGACAGGGGAAGAGGCGGACAGACAGGGGAAGAGGCGGACAGACAGGGGAAGAGGCGGACAGACAGGGGAAGAGGCGGACAGACAGGGGAAGAGGCGGACAGACAGGGGAAGAGGCGGACAGACAGGGGAAGAGGCGGACAGACAGAGGGGGAGAATGGGAGAGAAACAGAGAGACAGTTACTATCCCGGACATTAATAATACATTCTATTTATATATTCTATCCTGGGAATGTTAATACATTCTATTTTGTTAACAGCAGTTATTAACCCGGGCGAAGCCGGGTAGTACAGCTAGTAGTATAATAATAATATAATATAATCATTTATATAGCGCTGTTAATTCCACAGCGCTTTGCATACATTGGCAACACTGTCCCCTTTGGGGCTCACAATCTAGGTTCCCTATCAGTATGTTTTTTGGAGTATAATGAAGTCTCACTTCTTGCTTTACGTGGTAGCAATTAATGGCCGCCCATAATGTGTGTTAAATCTCCAATCCGCTCCCGATCGCCCCCCGTCAGGCTCCGACCAGTGATTCTATCCGTTAGTAATTAATGGAGGCACATCCCGCACTGGGGATCGCAGAGCCGGTGAAATCTGTCCTCTGCATAATCCGCTCAGAGCGTCTGTTTACTGAGCCTAATGTAGTGTTAATTGAGGGACACCGAGGAAATGACAATCCGGCCTTTAATTATCCGCAAACACGGCCGCCCCTCTGTTTACTTTCATTCACTTTGTCCTAATTAATACGATGCTTCGAGGAGAGGGATTTATTAGGGTCAAATTCACACAAGCAGTTAATAATGCAGAAAACCTAAAAAATGCCACAAAGCAAAATGCTGCACTTGGAGATATTTTATCACTCGTTATCATAAGAATCTGAGGAAACTGCAAGTGCTGAGAAAAAAAGCTATATCACATCTGCTGGGGGCATCCAAATCCTGGGACCCCCACCGAGACCGGGGCTCTGGAGATGTAATTGGCCTCGGCTTTCTCCGGGGATTCCATAGAAAATTAATGCGTTGGTGGGTCTCCGCTCAATTTAGAAGCGGCTGCGCAGAGCCCCGATCTTCGGATCTATGGGGTTCCCAGTGGTCAGCGATTATTAAGCCTATCCAAGAGTAGGGGGATGACTTAATGACTTGCTACAAATCCCTTTAAGTGCCAATTTGCACAATCTGGGGGATTAAAGTGCATTTTTGGGGGGGAGGGGGATTTTCTGCACATTTCACCGCTTGCGTTGCAAAGTGTGACGTTTCTTGAAATGCAACAGTTAAAGGGATTCTGTCACCAGGCTTTTGCCACCTAATCTGAGAGCAGCATAATGTAGGGGCAGAGATCCTGATTCCAGTGATGTGTCACTTACTGGGCTGCTTTGTGTAGTTTTGATAAAATCACAGTTTAGTCAGCAGTAGATTATCATTACAGGACTACTTGGCGTGCTGCAGGTAGCCCAGCATATTCATGAGCTCTGTATAACTGCTAGATCTGAAGCAGAGAAAACATTAATGTTATCAAAAATGACAGCACACAGCTCAGTAAGTGACACATCGCAGGAATCAGGGTCTCTGCCCCTACATTATGCTGCTCTCAGATGGGGGAGCAAAACCCCGGTGACAGATTCCCTTTAATTGAATGGTGCTAAGCTGCAATATCGGGCATGACCACAATAGTGGCGCTGTTTTTGGGAAAACTTAAAAAAAAAAAAAAAAAAAAACCACGTCCAAACTCTTAAGGCCCTGTGCACACTAGGCCGTTTTTACCCGCGGTTTTACCCGTGGTTTTGCTGCGGAAATTTCTTGAGAAATGTTTAAAATCTTTCTGCAGACATTTCCCAGCAAAACCAATGGGAAAAAAATATCTGTGCGCACGCTGCGTTTTTTTCTCAAGAAAATTCCTTCTGAAGATTTTCTTGAGAAAATTTCTTGAGAAAATGTGCATGTCACTTCTTTTCCGCAGGTACCTGCGGTATTTCACTCCATTCACTGTAATGCAATCGCGAAATACCGGGGGTATACCGCAGGTAGCAAATGATGTGCGGTATACCCCCGGTATAGCCGCGATTTACCTGCGGTAATGCTCATCACTGCCTGCGGTTTTGCAGGAAGTGATGTCATTATGACAGAAGAGGAGAAGCGGAGCAGAGTAAACACACACGTCACACTCCCTGGACGCCGCACAGAAGCGCTTCCGTGTGATGTCCGGCGGGTGCCCGTACAGTCTGTGTCCCGCTCCAGCCCCGCGGCTGCCTGCCCTGCAGTGTGTCAGTGTCTGCCCGCAGTATCAGCAGCTTGTCACCCTGCAGTGCGTGCAGCCGCGGGGATGACAGGCGCTGCTGTCAGGAGGTGAGATGAGATCATTACCTGCTGTGAGGATCTCCTGCCTCCTGACGTCACCGCTGTCACTGGCGTCTATGCCCGTGGCCCGAGACTGTCGCTAGCGGTGACGTCACGGGCTCTCGCGATACTGATGAGAACGCGGCGGGCATAGAAGGCAGTGACAGCGCTGATGGCAGGACTGCAGGAGATCATCACAGCAGGTAATGATCTCATCTAACCTCCTGACAGCTGCGCTTGTCATCCCCTGCAGTGACCTGGGCTGACCTATTGATGTTAGCTCAGGTCACTGCATTACTCTCCCAGCCAATGGGGAACCTTCTGTTCTTCATTGACTGGGACAGTGACTATGGTATGGATCGCCATGGGACCCTCTTATTGGATTACACCAGACCCGGATTTGATTGTTCTTGTCAATAAATTGGTGAAAGAGGGAATGTGGGGAGTGTTTTTTCAAATAAAACTTTTTTTGTTGTCTATTTTATATTTCTTACTGACTGGGTTGGTGATGTCGGGTATCTGATAGACGCGTGACATCACTAACCCTCGGGCCTGATGCCAGGTGACATTACACATCTGGCATCAACCCCATATATTACCCCGTTTGCCACCGCACCAGGGCAACGGGATGAGTTGGGGCGACGCGCCAGGATTGGCACGTCTAATGGATGCGCCACTTCTGGGGCGGCTGCAGCCTGCTATTTTTAGGCTGGGGAGTGTCCAATAACAGTGGACCTCCCTAGTCTGAGAATATCAGACCCCAGCTGTCCGCTTTACCTTGGCTGGTGATCCAATTTGGGGGGGACCCAACGTTTTTTGTTTTAAATTATTTATTTAATGTAAAATAACAGCGTGGGGTGCCCTCTGTTTTGGATTACCAGCCAAGGTGAAGCTGCCAGCTGTGGTTTGCAGGCTGCAGCCGTCTGCTTTACCCTAGCTGGCTACAAAAGATGGGGGGACCTCACGTCATTTTTTTTTTTATTTATTTATTTTTTGGCTAAATACAAGGCTAGGCACCCTTTAGTGCCATATGAAAGTCACTAAAGGGTGCCAGCTTAGAATATGCAGGGGGGTGGGACATTATATAGGTCTTTCTCATCTATCTATCTATCTATCTATCTATCTATCTAATCTATCTATCCATCTTTCCCTCTATCCATTATCTGTCTATCGATTATCTATTTATTATCTATATTATTTATTGCAGTTCAGCATAAAAAAACCGCAAGGACCAACCTGTGGAAAATCCGCGGCAATAACGCAGCAAAATCGCGGCAAAAACGCATGCGTTTTTCCCGCGGTTTTGGTGCTTTTTTTACCGCAGGTGCGGTAATCTTCAACTCCCAGAAGTTTCTCAAGAAATTTCCTTGAGAAAAATCACTTTTCTAGTGCGCACATAGCCTAAAAGGGCTTATTCACATGACAATATTACTTATCTTTGGTTTATTCGCTCTCTAGTGTCATCAGGTTAACCCATCTGCCCCCTGACGTGGTGGAGAACAGTGAGCCCCTGCAGGTAGTGCGGTACAACACCGGCGGCCATTACCATGCCCACATGGACAGCGGGCCAGTGTTTCCGGAGACGGCGTGCGCCCACACCAAGCTAACAACCAATGAAAGCTCGCCCTTTGAAACCTCATGTCGGTAAGAGCCCCCTGATACCCCTGACACCCGCCCTGTAAGGAGGAACTCTGCATTTACTGATGTAGTAATACTTCCCCCTGCTGGGCATATACACGTATGACATGTTTGTGCCCAGGCTCACCCTCCATGCTTTCTTCTCAGGTACGTCACCGTTCTCTTCTATCTAAACAACGTCACCGGTGGCGGAGAGACCACATTCCCCATTGCAGATAACAGGACCTACGAGGAGCTGGTGAGCAGCCGCCCTGCTATCCATCGCCCAAAAACCTCCGCTAATAGTGCCCCCCTCCACTAGCGCTGTGTCCCCTTCATTCTCAGAGGTTGGCTCTCCACCAATTGTAAAGTGATGGCGTCCTAGCCATGTGTGACCGCTCTGTAAAATCTGACTACCTGATATAAAAGGGTTTTCCCAAAATCATAGGTTACCTCCAGCAACCGTCCTGAAAGGAGCAGGGACTCTGCCTCTGTTCATTGTCTATAGGATGGATGGATATAGCAGCCTATCAGTACCATAGACAATGAATGGAGCGGAGGCCGAGCATGTACCCATGCTCCATTTAGGATGGGGTTCTCTAGAATCTCTGTAGAGCTTGGGGGTCCCAGCGACACATCCCAAGGATAGGGGATAATTTGCAATTTTGGGGAACCCCTTTAATTTTCTTATTAAATGCCCATTTCATATACACGTCATATCTTTTTTTGATGTTTTTTGTCGCTTTTCTTACAGTCCTTAATCCAGAATGACATTGATCTGAGAGACACGCGGAAGCATTGCGACAAGGGGAACCTGAGAATAAAGCCGCGGCAGGGCACAGCCGTCTTCTGGTACAATTACTTGTCCAATGGCAAAGGTACGCAGGTTACATTACCATCACCAGCATCGGAGCCCAGGAACTGGTGACTGGATGTATCGCGTCTCGTCAAACCCCATGTTGTAATGATTGGTTTCCACCAAGGGTTAGGGAGGCGGAAAAAGATGGAAGTTTTTGCATTTATGTCTCATGCAAAAGTGATCCAATAGTTGTGGTACCTGGCCCTTCATAGAGTGCACTAATAAAACTGCCACCACTAGAGGGAGCCTAGGAGCTCTCTGCATACAGCGAACCCCAGCCTCACCTCACTATTTGTGTCTATACTGGTCGGTTTGGTTCACACTTAAAATCAGTTTATTTTTACATTTTCCAAAGAAAATGTGTGAACCCAACCCTGGAAGTAGTTCTGCTTTATTCTGTGCTTTATATATTTTTAGCGTGCTCAGAACACCATTTTGTTTTGTTAATAAAGAGTTATAAATACCCTATATAGTCACAGTCGAACATTTTACAATCATGGCTGCCTGCAGTCACCACTAGAGGGCGCCAATGAATTTCCTATATACTGTCAGCTCTTAGGCTCCTCCTAGTGGTGGCTGCAGGCAGACAGAATGTTATATTTAAAGGGGTTATCCACTACTTTTACATTAAAGGCCTATCCTTGGGGTAGGTCATCAATGTCTAATCTGCCGGGGTGCAACACCCCGCAACCCCGTCGATCAGCTGTATTCGGTCCCAGCGGTGGCAGCCGGAAATGCTCAGTTCCGGAGTTGCTCCGTCATCTGATAGCGACCGCGGCTGGGTACTGCACATCCTCCTCCTATTGTTTAGAATGGGAGGTGGATGTGCAGTAACCGGCTGTGGTCGCTATCAGGAGATGGAGAAGCTCCGGAACTGAGCACTTCCGGCTGCCGCCGCTGTGACTGAGCACAGCTGATCGGCGGGGGTGCGGGGTGTCGAACCCTGGCTGATCACACATTGATGACCTATCCTAAGGATAGACCATCAATGTAAAAGTAGTGGACAACCCCTTTAATTATAAAATTCTGCCTGCCTGCAGCCACCAGTAGGGGGAGCCTAAGAACTGACTGTTGCGACTTATGCAGGAGATTTGGAGCTCTGTGTCAGACAGCTAAGACTAAGATATCTCTGCCTTATTGTTACTGGACACTTGCACCTCTTAGTTCATAACTGGTGCTGTGGATGTTGGAAGTTCACAGTGTAAGGAGCTGGTGCTGTGGATGTTGGAAGTTCACAGTGTAAGGAGCTGGTGCTGTGGATGTTGGAAGTTCACAGTGTAAGGAGCTGGTGCTGTGGATGTTGGAAGCTCACAGTGTAAGGAGCTGGTGCTGTGGATGTTGGAAGCTCACAGTGTAAGGAGCTGGTGCTGTGGATGTTGGAAGTTCACAGTGTAAGGAGCTGGTGCTGTGGATGTTGGAAGCTCACAGTGTAAGGAGCTGGTGCTGTGGATGTTGGAAGCTCACAGTGTAAGGAGCTGGTGCTGTGGATGTTGAAGTTCACAGTGTAAGGAGCTGGTGCTGTGGATGTTGAAGTTCACAGTGTAAGGAGCTGGTGCTGTGGATGTTGAAGTTCACAGTGTAAGGAGCTGGTGCTGTGGATGTTGGAAGCTCACAGTGTAAGGAGCTGGTGCTGTGGATGTTGGAAGTTCACAGTGTAAGGAGTTGGAATACTCCAGGTCTGTACTGTTCATTCTCAGATACTGTAGCTCAGCTCCTGTTGAAGTGAATGTGATCTGCGCTGCGGTACCTAAGAATAAGGACGACAGTATATGGAGCTCAAGCACCAGATATCAGGTGATCCATGGGGGAACCGGGTGTTGGACCCCCACCAATCTGATATTAATGACTTATCTTATGAATAATCCCATCAGCATCTTACTTCTGAACATCCCCTTTAAGCTTTATTTTTTCCCATTATTAGGCTGGGTCGGTGACGTGGATGAGTTTGCTCTCCACGGCGGCTGCCTCGTGACAGAGGGAACCAAATGGATTGCAAACAACTGGATCAACGTGGATCCCAACAAGTCGCGGCAGCTGTGGTTCCAGCAGGAGATGGCCCGATACGCCAAAGACGAGCTAGAAAGCCAGAAGGAGTGGACGGTGGACAAGTCGTACAAGGACATCCATGTGGACTTATAGGATGGGGAGAGCATGGCTAGAGGCTGACGTGGGGACGGAGCACAGGCATCCTTCCTCCGTCCTCTACACGCCCCGTCCTTCTTGCTCCACGTCCTGGCCTTCGAGCTGCGAGCTTTCAGTGGGGGGGGCTGCCATCAGGGCCCCAGTATGGAGGCGATGGTGAAAGTCTGCATGGCTGGTTACACAGGGAGGATAGTACAGACGGGCTCATCAGACAGGGCAGCCGGATACGTCGCGCTGAGCTGGAGCCACTGGCTTCTCGTTACACGCAGCCAGGTTCCATTTTTCCGTAAAATTTCCAATATTGCATGTCTAGAGACCCCCAATCACCACCGAACACCCTTCGTGAGTCACCGCTGCCATGAGTGTGTCATATCTGGATGACCAGGGGTTAAAAAGAAAATAGCTGCCTTGCAGATGCATGTCTACGGCTGATCCCTATGACAACACTTCCAGTCCTGCGCTCTTAAAGGGGACTTTTTTATAGATGCAAATCAGGATTCACATCAGTGTCCACATCAGAAGGGTGCGGACTTTGGTGTAAATTGTGATCTCCATCCCAAAAGCTGAAGTCCAAGAGGGTCAAAATAGAGACAGGCTATTACAAGGTAGTGTGGATCATCAGTATTTATTAGGAAGCTATAAAATATCTTCACAGAACATATTAAAGTCATTTTAGACCCATTATTTTAGCAGATACAACAGTCCAAATCCCCCACATTGAGAGAAGCGATGCAATTCTGTCTGCCTGCAGCCACCACTAGAGGGAGCTCACTGCTTTATGTACTTTGTGCAGGGAGCTCCATCTAGTGGTGGTTGCAGGGAAACACAATTTTATCATTTAATTCTATGTCTACGCAGGGGATTTGGTTCTTTGTAAACGGAGAGTACGGTATACAGATAAAAATATATAAGAAATGTCATCACAGAATGATGGATCTATTACGACAAGCTTTTGTCTTGTACTCAGGAGTTGAGGAAAGAACAATCTCATCAGTGCATGTGTAAAAAATGCTTTATCATCAGACGGGGGTCACTTTTTTTTGCATTTGCACCCAAAGAACAACAGATTTATTTATTTATTGAACATAATCAGGGTTTAATTAAGGATGAATGTTGATGAGGAGTTTTCCGTATTCAGCGGGGTTCCACTTTATTGGAAAAAAAAGGCAAAAGCGCTGAAACAAAACCCACCCTCTTTTCTATTTATTTTTCTATTTATTCATAATTGTACTTTTTTTGAGATCTGTAGCTTTAATATGTTATCATAAAGGAGGAATGGTGAGAAGATTACATATCCCGAAAACGGAGATCCCATGGGAATCATTGCAATGAAGGATCGGATATGATCGTGCAAGCTGCTGTAATCACAGTGTTATTCATTATGTCTGGCTTTTATGTTCATATCAATATTTACGGTGATGATTAATTTATTAATATTTCTAAAGATTAAAGCTTCATATTTTTTCTGATACAGGGCTCCAAATCCCCAGCATAGAAGAAAAGAGTTATAGGAAACTTCCTTCTTTCAATAAATGTTCACTACCTTCAGCCACCACTAGAGGGAGCTCACTACAGGCAGTTTCATGATTGCGTTCAACGTGTAACTCTCAATGCCGTAATCTTGAGCTCCCCCTAGTGGTGACTGCAAGTAGCAAAATTATAATCTTAGGTTTTACATTTTTTGTTTTTATCTACCCTTCTTCTAATAGATTTTTAGTTTTCCTTTGAAATGGCTTTATATGGACTTTTCAATATATGAGGACCTTTTTCAGTTTATTTTTGTTTGTTTTTTTTTAAATCAGAGGAAACAATCTGATTTTTTTAAAAGGATCTGTCACAAGTGTTTTGTCATTTTCTGAAAGCCATATTTTTTTTTATTTTTCCGTTGCTGGTGTGTGCAAAATACTTTGCTTCTATGCCCTTGGAACTCCAAACTAATAAGATTTGTTTTACAAGCGCTTGGAGAAATCAACGCAGCACAGGGTAGCATAATATACTGAGAGTTTCTGGGTTTTTTTACATCATGTGACCAGTTTATTTAGTACCTCAAACAAAGAAATTACTATGCACCAATAATAGCCACATATGTGATAAGTTTATATAGTACCTTAAACAAAAAATTACCATGCACCAATAAGAGCCGCATATGTGACCAGTTTATACAGTACCTCAAACAAAGAAATTACCATGCACCAATAAGAGCCGCATATGTGACCAGTTTATACAGTACCTCAAACAAAGAAATTACCATGCACCAATAATAGCCACATATGTGATAAGTTTATATAGTACCTTAAACAAAAAATTACCATGCATCAATAAGAACCGCATATGTGACCAGTTTATATAGTACCTCAAACAAAGAAATTACCATGCACCAATAAGAGCCACACATGTGACCAGTTTATATAGTACCTCAAACAAAGAAATTACCATGCACCAATAATAGCCACATATGTGACCAGTTTATATAGTACCTCAAACAAAGAAATTACCATGCACCAATAATAGCCACATATGTGATAAGTTTATATAGTACCTTAAACAAAAAATTACCATGCACCAATAAGAGCCGCATATGTGACCAGTTTATACAGTACCTCAAAGAAATTACCATGCACCAATAATAGCCACATATGTGATAAGTTTATATAGTACCTTAAACAAAAAATTACCATGCACCAATAAGAGCCGCATATGTGACCAGTTTATACAGTACCTCAAAGAAATTACCATGCACCAATAATAGCCACATATGTGATAAGTTTATATAGTACCTTAAACAAAAAATTACCATGCACCAATAAGAGCCGCATATGTGACCAGTTTATACAGTACCTCAAAGAAATTACCATGCACCAATAATAGCCACATATGTGATAAGTTTATATAGTAACTTAAACAAAAATTACCATGCATCAATAAGAACCGCACATATGACCAGTTTATATAGTACCTCAAACAAAGAAATGACCATGCACCAATAAGAGCCACACATGTGACCAGTTTATATAGTACCTCAAACAAAGAATTTACCATGCACCAATAAGAGTAGCAGGGGTGTGTGCAGAAATGTGAAAGTTCCCCGCCCATCAGTGTTATCTGAGCTCTATGACATCATTCAGTTATGAGACAAGATGGTTTCTATAGAATACAACATGGCTTGTATTCTCTCACACTGGACTTTTTTTTTTTTTTCATGGCAAGCTGTAGTTTCTTTTTTTTAAGTAGATGAGGCATTTTTATCACTTTTTATTGTATTTTTGGGGGAGACTTAGTGAACGAAAAAGGCTTTTCAGCTTTTTAGCTGTTGAAAAGAGAGGTACATTGTGTTGTGGCCCTGAGCAGTACAGCCGCTTTTAAGAGGAGCGAGTCTGCAGTACCATTCACGGCCACTAGTAGTCACTGATCCGCTTCTAATCCGCAAATCTGGGACCAGTGGAAAAGGTGCTGGGAGTCCGAATACCAGTGATGAGGGGACGTCAGTGATTTTATTAACCCCATCAGCTTTTGTCTGCAGGGGATTTGGAGCTAGAAAGCTAAAAACTGCTTTAATATTGGAAATGTTTCAATTCTGCTCTAGTTTACTGATTTATGTCTCTGTCACTTTGTCTGCGAAGCCTGAAACGCGTGGGGAGACTGCACATCTACACTGTTTACACCTCGGAGCAGGAGAGATCATAAGAGCCATCTCACTTGTTATTTATTTGCACGTTTCACTTTGTCGTTGTTTCCTCCGTTCATGATGTTGTTTGTTCTGCTGTTTAAATTATTAAAAAATAAATAAACTATTTATATGGTAAATGTCCTGCGCCTGTCATTGTACACCGCAAAATATTCCACCTGCTACAAAGTGACGGACACCACTAAAGTCAGGTCTTATTTATTTATTTTTTTGGGACAAAGCGATTTGAGGAAAGAGAAATAAAAATATTTAAAAAAAAAAAAATCTAATGCTCATTCTTCTTCATCCAGTTTGATCTCCGTCAATTATTTTGCAAAAGAAACTGCACCTGATAAAGAGAACATAACACCAAGTATATCACATAGAGCAAGAAGAGAAACCATAGGGGACAAGAACAGAAGAGAGAGAGCGATCGACAGTCAAGTGATGTCCCATCAACTCCATATAATATTACAAGAGATGCAGCAAAAGTCGCCATTACTAATATCCTGTATGTGATAATATCAGAGTATAGGGGAAGAAGGAGATCATTGCTCCTACAGTGCTGGCCAAAAGTATTGGCACCCCTGCAATTCTGTCAGATAACACTCAGTTTCTTCTTGAAAATGATTGCAATCACAAATTCTTTGGTATTATTATCTTCATTTAATTTGTCTTCAATGAAAAAAAACAACACATTTGTCATAAAGCCAAATTGGATATACAGTGCCTACAAGTAGTATTCAAGCCCCTGCAGATTTAGCAGGTTTACACATTCGGAATTGACTTGGCATTGTGACATTTGGACTGTAGATCAGCCTGGAAGTGTGAAATGCACTGCAGCAAAAAAGAATGTTTATTTCTTTTTTTTTAAAATTGTGAAAAGTTTATTCAGAGGGTCATTTATTATTCAACCCCTCAAACCACCAGAATTCTGTTTGGTTCCCCTAATGTATTAAGAAGTATTTCAGGCACAAAGAACAATGAGCTTCACATGTTTGGATTAATTATCTCTTTTTCCAGCCTTTTCTGACTAATTAAGACCCTCCCCAAACTTGTGAACAGCACTCATACTTGGTCAACATGGGAAAGACAAAGGAGCATTCCAAGGCCATCAGAGACAAGATCGTGGAGGGTCACAAGGCTGGCAAGGGGTACAAAACCCTTACCAAGGAGTTGGGCCTACCTGTCTCCACTGTTGGGAGCATCATCCGGAAGTGGAAGGCTTATGGAACTACTGTTAGCCTTCCACGGCCTGGACAGCCTTTGAAAGTGTCCACCCGTGCCGAGGCCAGGCTTGTCCGAAGAGTCAAGGCTAACCCAAGGACAACAAGGAAGGAGCTCCGGGAAGAGCTCATGGCAGTGGGGACATTGGTTTCAGTCAATACCATAAGTAACGTACTCCACCGCAATGGTCTCCGTTCCAGAAGAGCCCGTAAGGTACCTTTTACTTTCAAAGCGTCATGTCAAGGCTCGTCTACAGTTTGCTCATGATCACTTGGAGGACTCTGAGACAGACTGGTTCAAGGTTCTCTGGTCTGATGAGACCAAGATCGAGATCTTTGGTGCCAACCACACACGTGACGTTTGGAGACTGGATGGCACTGCATACGACCCCAAGAATACCATCCCTACAGTCAAGCATGGTGGTGGCAGCATCATGCTGTGGGGCTGTTTCTCAGCCAAGGGGCCTGGCCATCTGGTCCGCATCCATGAGAAGATGGATAGCACGGCCTACCTGGAGATTTTGGCCAAGAACCTCCGCTCCTCCATCAAGGATCTTAAGATGGGTCGTCATTTCATCTTCCAACAAGACAACGACCCAAAGCACACAGCCAAGAAAACCAAGGCCTGGTTCAAGAGGGAAAAAATCAAGGTGTTGCAGTGGCCTAGTCAGTCTCCTGACCTTAACCCAATTGAAAACTTGTGGAAGGAGCTCAAGATTAAAGTCCACATGAGACACCCAAAGAACCTAGATAATTTGGAGAAGATCTGCATGGAGGAGTTGGCCAAGATAACTCCAGAGACCTGTGCCGGCCTGATCAGGTCTTATAAAAGACGATTATTAGCTGTAATTGCAAACAAGGGTTATTCCACAAAATATTAAACCTAGGGGTTGAATAATAATTGATCCACACTTTTATGTTGAAAATGTATTAAAATTTAACTGAGCAACATAACTTGTTGGTTTGTAAGATTTATGCATCTGTTAATAAATCCTGCTCTTGTTTGAAGTTTGCAGGCTCTAACTTATTTGCATCTTATCAAACCTGCTAAATCTGCAGGGGGTTGAATACTAGGCACTGTAATTGTACACCAAACATAAAAAAGGGGGTGGACAAAAGTATTGGCACTGTTTGAAAAATCATGTGCTGCTTCTGTAATTTGTGTAATTAACAGCACCTGTAACTTACCTGTGGCACCTAACAGGTGTTGGCAATAACTAAATCACACTTGCAGCCAGTTGACATGGATTAAAGTTGACTCAACCTCTGTCCTGTGTCCTTGTGTGCACCACATTGAGCATGGAGAAAAGAAAGACCAAAGAACTGTCTGAGGACTTGAGAATCCAAATTGTGAGGAAGCATGAGCAATCTCAAGGCTACAAGTCCATCTCCAAAGACCTGAAAGTTCCTGTGTCTACGGTGCGCAGTGTCATCAAGAAGTGTAAAGCCCATGGCACTGTGGCTAACCTCCCTAGATGTGGAAGGAAAAGAAAAATTGATGAGAGATTTCAACGCCAGATTGTGCGGATGGTGGATAAAGAACCTCGACTAACATCCAAACAAGTTCAAGCTGCCCTGCAGTCCGAGGGTACAACAGTGTCAACCCGTACTATCCGTTGGCGTCTGAATGAAAAGGGGCTGTATGGTAGGATACCCAGGAAGACCCCACTTCTTACCCTGAGACATAAAAAAAGCCAGGCTGGAGTTTGCCAAAACTTACCTCAGAAAGCCTAAAACGTTTTGGAAGAATGTTCTCTGGTCAGATGAGACAAAAGTAAAGCTTTTTGGGAAAAGCCATCAACATAGAGTTTACAGGAAAAAAAAAAAAGAAGCATTCAAAAAAAAGAACACTGTCCCTACAGTCAAACATGGCGGCGGTTCCCTGATGTTTTTGGGTTGCTTTGCTGCCTCTGGCACTGGACTGCTTGACTGTGTGCATGGGATTATGAAGTCTGAAGACTACCAACAAATTTTGCAGCATAATGTAGGGCCCAGTGTGACAAAGCTGGGTCTCCCTCAGAGGTCATGGGTCTTCCAGCAGGACAATGACCCAAAACACACTTCAAAAAGCACTAGAAAATGGTTTGAGAGAAAGCACTGGAGACTACTAAAGTGGCCAGCAATGAGTCCAGACCTGAACCCCATAGAACACCTGTGGAGAGATCTCAAAATGGCAGAGAAGGCCCCCTTCAAATCTCAGGGACCTGGAGCCGTTTGCCAAAGAAGAATGGTCTAAAATTCCTGCAGAGCATTGTAAGAAACTCATTGATGGTTACCGGAAGCGGTTGTTCGCAGTTATTTTGGCTAATGGTTGTGCAACCAAGTATTAGGCTAAGGGTGCCAATACTTTTGTCTGGCCCATTTTTGGAGTTTTGTATGAAACGATCAATGATTTGATTTTTGTTTCATTCTCTTTTGTGTTTTTTTCATTGAAGACAAATTAAAGGAAGATAATAGCAAAGAATTTGTGATTGCAATTATTTTCAGGAAGAAACTGAGTATTCTCTGACAGAATTGCAGGGGTGCCAATACTTTTGGCCAGCACTGTATATCTTACCTGTAAGGCACTTTGTATGTAGTTACAAGTGCAGCTCAATAAATTAGAATATCATCAAAAAGTTAATTTTAGTAATTCAATAAAAAAAGGGAAACATTATATAGAGTCATTACACACAGAGGGATCTATTCCTATATATTATATAGAGTCATTACACACAGAGGGATCTATTCCTATATATTATATAGAGTCATTACACACAGAGGGATCTATTCCTATATATTATATAGAGTCATTACACACAGAGGGATCTATTCCTATATATTATATAGAGTCATTACACACAGAGGGATCTATTCCTATATATTATATAGAGTCATTACACACAGAGGGATCTATTTCTAAATATTATATAGAGTCATTACACACAGAGGGATCTATTCCAAGTGTTTATTTCTGTTAATGTTGATGATTATGGCTTACAGCCAATGAAAAGCCAAAATTCATTATCTCAGAAAATTAGAATATTATATAAGACCAACTGAAGAAATTATGTTACACTCAGAAATGTTGGCGCCTACTGAAAAGTCTGTACAGTAAATGCCTCAATACTTGGTCGCGGCTCCTTTTGCATGAATTCCTGCATCAATGCGGCAATGTGGCAGGAGGCGATCAGTCTGTGGCACTTCTGAGGGGTTATGGAAGCCCAGGTTGCTTTGATAGCCGCCTTCAGCTCGTCTGCACTGTTGGCTCTGGTGTCTCTCATAGATTCTCTATGGGGTTTAGGTCAGACGAGTTTGGTGGCCAATCAAACACAGTGATACTGTGGTTGGTAAACCAGGTATTGGTACTTTTGTCAGTCTGGACAGGGGCCGAGTCCTGCTGGAAAATGACATTTCCATCTCCATAAAGCTTGTCAGCAGAGGGAAGCATGAAGTGCTGTAAAATTTCCTGGTAGACGGCTGCGCTGACTTTGTTTTTGATAACACACAGTGGATCTACACCAGCAGATGACATGGCTCCCCAAACCATCACTGTCTGTGGAGACTTCACACTAGACCTCAGCAGCTTGGATTGTGGCCTCTCCACTCTTCCTCCAGACTTTGGGACCGCGATTTCCAAATGAAATGTAAAATTTACTTTCATCTGAAAACACCACCTTGGACACTGAGAACAGTCCAGATCTTTTCCTCCTTGGCCCAGGTAAGATGCTTCTGGCGTTGTCTTTTGGTCATGAGTGGCCTGACACAAGGAATGTGACATTTGTAGCCCATGTCCTGGACACGTCTGTGTGTGGTGCCTCTTGACACACTGACTCCAGCAGCGTCCACTCCTTGTCCACTCCCCCAAATCTTTGAATGGCCTTTTAACAATCCTATCAAGGCTGCAGTTATCCCAGTTACTTGTGCACCTTTTTCTACCACACTGTTTCCTTCCACTCAACTTTCCAGTAATATGCTTGGATACAGCCAGGGCTGCCACTAGGAATTTTAGGGCCCCATACTGGCAATTTTTGGGCCCCCCTACATAGGGAGCAGTATTGTACTAGTTATATTCTTGTACATAGGGGCAGTATTATAGTAGGTATATTCTTGTACATAGTGGCAGTATTATAGTAGGTATATTCTTGTACATAGGGGCAGTATTATAGTAGGTATATTCTTGTACATAGGGGCAGTATTATAGTAGGTATATTCTTGTGCATAGAGGCAGTATTATAGTAGTTATATTCTTGTACATAGGGGCAGTATTATAGTAGTTATATTCTTGTACATAGGAGCAGTATTATAGTAGGTATATTCTTGTACATAGGGGCAGTATTATAGTAGTTATATTCTTGTACATAGGAGCAGTATTATAGTAGGTATATTCTTGTACATAGGAGCAGTATTATAGTAGGTACAGTTAGGTCCAGAAATATTTGGACAGTGACACAAGTTTTGTTATTTTAGCTGTTTACAAAAACATGTTCAGAAATACAATTATATATATAATATGGGCTGAAAGTGCACTCTCCCAGCTGCAATATGAGAGTTTTCACATCCAAATCGGAGAAAGGGTTTAGGAATCATAGCTCTGTAATGCATAGCCTCCTCTTTTTCAAGGGACCAAAAGTAATTGGACAAGGGACTCTAAGGGCTGCAATTAACTCTGAAGGCGTCTCCCCCGTTAACCTGTAATCAATGAAGTAGTTAAAAGGTCTGGGGTTGATTACAGGTGTGTGGTTTTGCATTTGGAAGCTGTTGCTGTGACCAGACAACATGCGGTCTAAGGAACTCTCAATTGAGGTGAAGCAGAACATCCTGAGGCTGAAAAAAAAGAAAAAATCCATCAGAGAGATAGCAGACATGCTTGGAGTAGCAAAATCAACAGTCGGGTACATTCTGAGAAAAAAGGAATTGACTGGTGAGCTTGGGAACTCAAAAAGGCCTGGGCGTCCACGGATGACAACAGTGGTGGATGATCGCCGCATACTTTCTTTGGTGAAGAAGAACCCGTTCACAACATCAACTGAAGTCCAGAACACTCTCAGTGAAGTAGGTGTATCTGTCTCTAAGTCAACAGTAAAGAGAAGACTCCATGAAAGTAAATACAAAGGGTTCACATCTAGATGCAAACCATTCATCAATTCCAAAAATAGACAGGCCAGAGTTAAATTTGCTGAAAAACACCTCATGAAGCCAGCTCAGTTCTGGAAAAGTATTCTATGGACAGATGAGACAAAGATCAACCTGTACCAGAATGATGGGAAGAAAAAAGTTTGGAGAAGAAAGGGAACGGCACATGATCCAAGGCACACCACATCCTCTGTAAAACATGGTGGAGGCAACGTGATGGCATGGGCATGCATGGCTTTCAATGGCACTGGGTCACTTGTGTTTATTGATGACATAACAGCAGACAAGAGTAGCCGGATGAATTCTGAAGTGTACAGGGATATACTTTCAGCCCAGATTCAGCCAAATGCCGCAAAGTTGATCGGACGGCGCTTCATAGTACAGATGGACAATGACCCCAAGCATACATCCAAAGCTACCCAGGAGTTCATGAGTGCAAAAAAGTGGAACATTCTGCAATGGCCAAGTCAATCACCAGATCTTAACCCAATTGAGCATGCATTTCACTTGCTCAAATCCAGACTTAAGACGGAAAGACCCACAAACAAGCAAGACCTGAAGGCTGCGGCTGTAAAGGCCTGGCAAAGCATTAAGAAGGAGGAAACCCAGCGTTTGGTGATGTCCATGGGTTCCAGACTTAAGGCAGTGATTGCCTCCAAAGGATTCGCAACAAAATATTGAAAATAAAAATATTTTGTTTGGGTTTGGTTTATTTGTCCAATTACTTTTGACCTCCTAAAATGTGGAGTGTTTGTAAAGAAATGTGACAATTCCTACAATTTCTATCAGATATTTTTGTTCAAACCTTCAAATTAAACGTTACAATCTGCACTTGAATTCTGTTGTAGAGGTTTCATTTCAAATCCAATGTGGTGGCATGCAGAGCCCAACTCGCGAAAATTGTGTCACTGTCCAAATATTTCTGGACCTAACTGTATATTCTTGTACATAGGGGCAGTATTATAGTAGGTATATTCTTGTACATAGGGGCAGTATTATGGTAGTTATATTCATGTACATAGGAGCAGTATTATAGTAGTTATATTCTTGTACATAGTGGGCAGTATTATGGTAGTTATATTCATGTACATAGGGGCAGTATTATAGTAGGTATATTCTTGTACATAGGGGGCAGTATTATAGTAGGTATATTCTTGTACATAGGGGCAGTATTATAGTAGGTATATTCTTGTACATAGGGGTAGTATTATAGTAGTTATATTCTTGTACACAGGAACAGTATTATAGTAGTTATCTTCTTGTACATAGGAGGTTGTATTATAGTAATTATAGTCTTGTAAATAGGGGCAGTATTATAGTAGTTATATTCTTGTACATAGGGGGCAGTATTATAGTAGTTCTATTCTTGTACATAGGGGCAGTATTATAGTAGTTATATTCTTGTACATAGGGGGCAGTATTATAGTAGTTCTATTCTTGTACATAGGGGCAGTATTATTGTAGTTATATTCTTGTACATAGGAGCAGTATTATAGTAGTTATATTCTTGTACATAGGGGCAGTATTATAGTAGTTATCTTCTTGTACATAGGAGGCAGTATTATAGTAATTATCTTCTTGTATATAGGAGACAGTATTATAGTAATTATATTCTTGTACATAGGGGCAGTATTATAGTAGCTATATTCTTGTACATAGGGGCAGTATTATAGTAGTTATATTCTTGTACATAGGAGCAGTATTATAGTAGTTATATTCTTGTACATAGGGGCAGTATTATAGTAGTTATATTCTTGTACATAGGGGCAGTATTATAGTAATTGTACATAGGGGACAGTATTATAGCAGTTATATTCTTGTACATAGGGGGAAGTATTATAGTAGTTATATTATTGTACATAGGGGGCAGTATTATAGTAGTTATATTCCTGTACATAGGGGGAAGTATTATAGTAGTTATATTCTTGTACATAGGGGCAGTATTATAGTAGTTATATTCTTGTACATAGGGGCAGTATTATAGTAGTTATATTCCTGTACATAGGGGCAGTATTATAGTAGTTATATTCTTGTACATAGGGGCAGTATTATAGTAGTTATATTCTTGTACATAATAGCAGTATTATAGTAGTTATATTCTTGTACATAATAGCAGTATTATAGTAGTTATATTCTTGTACATAGGGGCAGTATTATAGTAGTTATCTTCTTGTACATAGGAGGCAGTATTATAGTAATTATCTTCTTGTATATAGAAGACAGTATTATAGTAATTATATTCTTGTACATAGGGGCAGTATTACAGGAGTTATATCCTTGCACAGAGGAGGCAGTATTATAGTAATTGTTCATAGGGGACAGTATTATAGCAGTTATATTCTTGTATATAGGGGGAAGTATTATAGTAGTTATATTCTTGTACATAGGGGCAGTATTATAGTAATTCTATTTTTGTACATAGGAGCAGTATTATAGTAGCTATATTCATGTACATAGGGGCTGTATTATAGTATATTCCTGCACAGAGGAGGCAGTAATTTAGTAATTATATTCTTGTACATAGGAGCAGTATTATAGTAGTTATATTCTTGTACATATGATGTAGTATTATAGTAGTTATATTATTGTATATAGGAGACAGTATTATAGTGGTTATATTCTTGTACATAGGGGCAGTATTATAGTAGTTGTATTCTTGTACATAGGAGCAGTATTATAGTAGTTATATTCTTGTACATAGGAGCAGTATTATAGTAATTATATTCTTGTACATAGGGGGCAGTATTATAGTAGTTATATTCTTGTACATAGGAGCAGTATTATAGTAGTTATATTCTTGTACATAGGAGCAGTATTATAGTAATTATATTCTTGTACATAGGGGGCAGTATTATAGTAGTTATATTCTTGTACATAGGGGGCAGTATTATTGTAGTTATATTCTTGTACATAGGGGGCAGTATTATAGTAGTTATATTCTTGTACATAGGGAGCAGTATTATAGTAATTATATTCTTGTACATAGGGAGCAGTAGTATAGTAATTATATTCTTGTACATAGGGGGCAGTATTATAGTAGTTATATTCTTGTACATAGGAGCAGTATTATAGTAATTATATTCTTGTACATAGGGGGCAGTATTATAGTAGTTATATTCTTGTACATAGGGGGCAGTATTATTGTAGTTATATTCTTGTACATAGGGGGCAGTATTATAGTAGTTGTATTCTTGTACATAGGAGCAGTATTATAGTAGTTATATTCTTGTACATAGGAGCAGTATTATAGTAATTATATTCTTGTACATAGGGGGCAGTATTATTGTAGTTATATTCTTGTACATAGGGAGCAGTATTATAGTAGTTATATTCTTGTACATAGGAGCAGTATTACAGTAGTTATATTCTTGTACATAGGAGCAGTATTATAGTAGTTATATTCCTGCACAGAGGAGGCAGTATTATAGTAGTTATATTCTTGTACATAGGGGCAGTATTATAGTAGTTATATTCTTGTACATAGGGGGCAGTATTATATGCTCTGGTTCCCCATTGACTTGCATTAGATTCATTACTTGTGACGAATATTGGAATAGTAGAAGATTTTCGGTACGAATTTGCTCAAATTCCTCCTCTCCACTAGTGACCTCCTGGCAGCAGAGGGCGCTGTTTCTGGCATAATCTTGTATCCATGCCTTTTCCTGTGTCTTTCTGCGCATGCGTCTTTGTGTCTCACTGTCACCGGGAAGATGGCGGCGTCCGTGTGCAGAGCCGGCAGTGCTGCGGGACGAGCCCTGTTCTCCACCCGCTCGGTGGGTTTCGCTCGGTTCCGGGATGCAGGGGGAGGCCGGGTGGGCTCTGGGGTCGGGTGTCTCTGATTCCGCGGCGCTCGGGCGGCTGTGTGGAGAGGACGCCGCTGTGTGCGGTGAAGGTCACCCAGTCCCAGGACGCCGCGGCCTCTGTGATCGCTGTGTCCGGTCCCCGCGGCCTCGGTGATCGCTGTGTCCGGTCCCCGCGGCCTCGGTGATCGTTGTATCCGGTTATCTGGTGTCAGACACTGGGAATGAAGACCTTTACTAATTGCTGTGATGTCTCCGCTGTTAACCCCTGATTATCCTTCTGGTGTTGGGGTCATGTGACTGTCCATAGTCTGAGGCTTTTCTGTATATTATCAAAGATTAGAAATAATGGTGTAGACCAGGTAGCGCCCCCCTGTCCCTCAGGTCGTGTCCGGTACTGCGGCATTGCAGCAGTCGCCTTAGTGCTGCGGAGCTGTAATCCCAGACACAAGCCGTGGCCAGGGAAGGGCACTGTTCCGTTAAGTTTTTTTTTTTTATTCATTCTGGACAATCCCTTTAAGACCTCTTACAGGAATATGAATCGATGGCTTATGATTATGATTTGTGATTGCGGTGCAGGGACTCCTGGGCTGCAGCCCCATCCAGATGCGGAGAACCTCTCCTGGTCATGTCCATGTGACACAGCTGCCGGGTTTGTTACGGTGTATTGATCAGCAGCAGCGTGGACTGTGTACTACCGTACTGACTAGGGCAGCTGTGAGTCCAGATAACCTCTATAAGGCAGCAGTATGGAGAATGTGATAGAGCAGTGCATCTGTGTATCCAGGTAACACCTGGCGTAAAGCAACAGCATAGAGAATATGAGAGGAGCACTGTGCAGCTTTTTTTAATTAATTCTGGACAATCCCTTTAAGACCTCTTAGGCTACATTCACACTTCCGTTGTTTTGCATCAGTCACAATTTGTCGCCTTGAGGAATTACGGTATCCTGCAAAATATTTTGCAGTAATCTGTTTTTTTCCCCATAGACTTCTATTAGCGACGGATTGTGAGTGATGGCCCTGCGTTGCATCCGCCGCGTGATGGATCAGTCATGGAATAACTGACCATCAGGTGGGAGCATCGCTGAATGTAACGTTTTTTTGGAGCGGCAAAAAACGCAGTCCGCAGGATTCCGTCGTAATCCATCAAGAGCTGTAATGGATGTCTATGGTGCTGGATTGTGTTCTACTGAGCATGCTCAGCATGTCTGGCACACCCATTGGGCTGTCCCAAACACAAGCGGATCACGACGGATCCGTTGACAAACCGATGCACATTGGATGTAACGGATCAGTTTTTTCCACAGGATTCCTGTGGCTGGAATCCTGTGAAATAGCATATTCCTTGCGTCAGTTGACATCTAAAAAACGATGGACCCGTCGTTGTGTTGCAACAACGGACCTGACGGATTGAAAGCAACGGAAGTGTGAATGTAGCCTAACAGGAATATGAAATGATGGCTTATATTTATGATTTGTGATTGCGGTGCAGGGACTCCTGGGTTGCAGCCCCGTCCAGATGCGGAGAACTTCTCCTGGTCATGCCCATGTGACACAGTTGTCGGGTTTGTTACATTGTATTGATCTGCAGCAGCGTGGACTGTGTACTGCCGTACTGAGCAGTGAAGCTACGAGTCCAGATAACACCTGGCATAAAGCAGCAGCATGGAGAATATGATAGAGCAGCACTGCGCAGTGCAGCTGCGAGTCCAGAGAACACCTGCTATAAAGCAGCAGCATGGAGAATATGATAGAGCAGCACTGCGCAGTGCAGCTGCGAGTCCAGAGAACACCTGCTATAAAGCAGCAGCATGGAGAACATGATAGAGCAGCACTGCGCAGTGCAGCTGCGAGTCCAGAGAACACCTGCTATAAAGCAGCAGTATGGAGAATGTGATAAATACTGAGCAGTGCAGCTGCGAGTCCAGAGAACACCTGCTATAAAGCAGCAGCATGGAGAACATGATAGAGCAGCACTGTGCAGTGCAGCTGCGAGTCCAGAGAACACCTGCTATAAAGCAGCAGAATGGAGAATGTGATAAATACTGAGCAGTGCAGCTGTGAATCCACATAACCTCTATAAAGTAGCAGCATGGAGAACTAGAGCAGTACTGGGCAGTTCAGCTGTGAATCCAGATAACCTCTATTAGGCCTCTTTCACACGTCCGTGCCTCCGGTACGTGTATGGTCAGTTTTCTCACGTACCGGAGACACGGGCACACGTAGACCCATTAAAATGAATGGGTCTGCGTTCACGTGCGTATTCTGCCATGGACCGTGTGTACGTGTGGAGCATACGTGTGCCCATGTGCTCCACACATAGACATGTCCCCGTTTTCTCCGGCATCACTGTGTCACACGGAATGCAAACAGGTCACACGTAACACAAACAGACCACACGGATGTGTTCCGAGTGACACGCGCCGGAGAAAACACATGTATCCGCGAGAAAAAAAAACAAAAACTTTACTCACGTTCTCCAGCCCTCCTGTCTCTGCCGCTGCTGTCACTTGCTTCCGACCGCCGCTCATTATGCTCATTGAATATTCACTTCACTGCGGCCGGAAGCAGCAGCAGCGGGGAGTCGGCAGGACCGAAGATCAGCACCACGGACAGCAAAGCCAGGGATAGGTGAGTAGAAAGTTTCCGTTCTCCGTGTGTTATCACGGATAACACACGAACACACGTGAGCCATAAACACGGCACACGGAGGGCAAAACGCACCTTTGACATGTTTGTGAAAAACATGCGTTGTTTTTCAAGGGCGTGAGAAAGAGGCCTAAAGCAGTAGCATGGTGAACATGATGGAGCAGTACTGGGCAGGTCAGTTGTGAATCCAGATAACCTCTATAAAGCAGTAACATGGTGAACATGATGGAGCAGTGAAGCTGTGAATGCAGATAACCTCTGACGTAAAGCAGCCGCATGGAGAATATGATAGAGCAGCACTGCGCAGTGCAGCTGCGAGTCCAGAGAACACCTGGCGTAAAGCAGCAGCAGCATGGAGAATGTGATAGAGAAATACTGAGCAGTGCAGCTGCGAGTCCAGCACTGAGGGGGAATATCACTAGACCCATGCACAGTATGCATCGTATGTGCCTCTTTTTTTCACCCCCTGACAGCAGTCAGTCACAGTGTCAGGTTTTTTAATGTTCTTGTCTTTCTTCCTGCAGTCCACACTGTTAGGTCTGAAGAGGAGTCGCAGCGCCGTGTCCTATGCCCAAACATTAAACAACATTCCCGAGACCCAGGTCAGCGCTCTGGACAACGGACTCCGCGTCGCTTCCGAAGAGTCTGAACAACCCACATGCACCGTAAGTCCCGCCAGCGATAGGACTAATCTGTGTTTAACCCCTTCCTGCCACAGATAATTTATTTGTTCTTACAGTGGTGTCCAGTCTAAAAGCCACAAGTCTGCAGTCACATAGAGCGACACATAGGTCTGCAGACTGGTGGCTTTAGACCAGGCAGCCCCTTTAAGCTTTCATTTTCTTCCTTCTGCTCCAAAAAAGCCGTATGAGGGCTGGTTTTCTGCAACATGAGCTGTAGTTAGGCTACTTTCACACATCCGGTTTGAGCTCTGCGGCTCAATCCAGCTGTGACACCTATGCAACGGATGCGGCGAAAACACCGCATCCTTTGCATAAGTTTTTACATGCGGCACGTCCGTTTTTTTCCGGTTGCGGCATGCTACTGAGCATGCGCAGTGGAAAAAACCGCATGCGGCGAGCGGATGTGTTTTTTTCCGCATCGCGCCGCATCCAGCCTCCATAGGTATGCATTGAAAAATGCGCCGCAGCGGCCGGATGCGGCGCGATGCGGTGTTTTTTGCCGGAGCAAAAAACGTTGCAGGGAACGTTCGATCCGGCCGCGGCATCGGCTAAATCTGCCGCATGCGGCAAAAACCGGACCGAACGCAAGCCCCTGCTGCACAATACGGCACTAATGTAAGTCTATGCAAAAAAAAAACGCAACCGGCGTTACAAAAGCCGGTTGCGGTTTTTCTGCAGAACGCCGTATTGTGCCGCAGAGCAAAAATCCGGATGTGTGAAAGTAGCCTTAGAGGGTCGATAACATGGCTTCCTAGAATGACCCCCGTGATACTGCACGCCTTCAGTGCTGCTATCAGAGATTTACAAAGGCCTTTAATGGGTCAACTGGAGCTGGGAGTCAGTCTCTGCTGTGACAGGCGGGTGACGGCGGTGTAATTCAGGATCGGTGCAGGCTCAGGACTTGTGCCCGTTCCATGCACCCACACCTCATATGATGCACATCCTCAGCAGATGTTGGGAAAGGGGTAAAATTATTGATTACCCATCTGTAGGATAAGTCATCAATATCAGATCAGTGGAGGGCCGATACTCCGTGCCCCGACTGTTATCGGCTCCAGCAGGCCGGATGAGCTCAGCTCCGTACACCTCATAGTGGCCGCTCCGCTCTTATTCACTGTTTTACTCCTTTGGATAGAATCATGCGTTCACTGACAACAAGCAGAGATCTCGTAATAGTTACAGGTACCAGAATGTATTTTGGACCCTCCAGCTTATTTCTGCCTCTGTCTTTAGGTCGGGGTATGGATTGCAGCCGGAAGCCGCTATGAAAATGAAAAGAACAACGGAGCGGGATATTTCCTGGAGCATCTGGCCTTCAAGGTGAGAGACGATTAGAAGGGTCACTATCCACATCAGAGCGAGGAACACGTCCGCCACTGACCCGCCTAGTACAATAGTGATGACAGCCGAGGGTCTCCAGCAGGTCTGTAGCAGTGAAGATACCGGCTCCTTCAGGAGTGCGGAGATCCAGGGTGGTCACCTAGGAGTCACCATATCATGTACAAGGCTGACGGGCAACCCACATAGTGAGCGGTGACCATTAAAAATGACCAGCCCCTTCCCATTGGAGAGTTTAGAGTTCTGTATTTTTTTTCCTTCCCCTGTAATGTTTTTTTTATTTACGGTCATCGCCCTATGAGGGTCTCTTAATAATAATAATAATAATAATAATAATAATAATAATAATAATAATAATATTATTCTATGGCTCGAGTTGTAATTTTGATCGACACCAATCACTGTCATCTGATGTACCGAAAAATGGGAAAAAAAATCATTGTGTGAAAATTTGAAAAAATCCTGAGACTTGATTTTTTTTTTTTCATTCTTATAAATGTCCATAGTTTCCGTTTTTTTTGTTTTTTTTTGGTTTTCTTTCAGTTCAAAGCTCAAAAAATTTGGATTATGTGGCTGTAACTTTTTATTTTTCATTGATGAGGACGTTTGTGTGCCGAGCCGCAGTTTTTATGATACTATTTTGGGCTAAATTCAGCATTTTGATTGCATTATATTGCATTCTTTGAGGTGGTGCCACAAAGCCTCATTCAGGTGTTTTGATTTTTTTTTTGTTTATGGCATTTACTGTACGTGCTTTAATAGTTTTATATTTTTGATCAGACTTTTATGAACATTTTTAGTTATTTTCAGCAAAAGGAGTGAGGGCGTTTAATTTACCGTATTTTTTCGGATTATAAAATGCACTTTTCCTCCCAAAAAGTTGGGAGGAATATGAGGGGTGCGTCTTTTAATCCGAATGTAGCTTACCCGGGAGGTGCTGGAGAGGGGTCACAGGAGGCAGGGGTGATGCTGAATGCTGGGTTGGGCTGGGCTGCGGCCGGTGCGCTGTGGGCTCTGCTGCGCTGCAGGCGGTGAGGCAGGCGGTGCGCTATGGGCTCTGCTGTGCTGCGGGTGGTGAGGCAGGCGGTGCGCTGTGGGCTCTGCTGTGCTGCTGGCGGTGAAGCAGGCGGTGCGCTGTGGGCTCTGCTGTGCTGCTGGCGGTGAGGCAGGCGGTGCGCTGTGGGCTCTGCTGTGCTGCTGGCGGTGAGGCAGGCGGTGCGCTGTGGGCTCTGCTGTGCTGCTGGCGGTGAGGTAGGCGGTGCGCTGTGGGCTCTGCTGCACTGCAAGTGGTCAGGCAGGCAGTGCGCTGTGGGCTCTGCTGTGCGCTGTGGGCTCTGCTGTGCGCTGTGGGCTCTGCTGTGCGCTGTGGGCTCTGCTGTGCGCTGTGGGCTCTGCTGTGCGCTGTGGGCTCTGCTGTGCGCTGTGGGCTCTGCTGTGCGCTGTGGGCTCTGCTGTGCGCTTTGGGCTCTGCTGTGCGCTGTGGGCTCTGCTGTGCGCTGTGGGCTCTGCTGTGCGCTGTGGGCTCTGCTGTGCGCTGTGGGCTCTGCTGTGCGCTGTGGGCTCTGCTGTGCGCTGTGGGCTCTGCTGTGCGCTGTGGGCTCTGCTGTGCGCTGTGGGCTCTGCTGTGCGCTGTGGGCTCTGCTGTGCGCTGTGGGCTCTGCTGTGCGCTGTGGGCTCTGCTGTGCGCTGTGGGCTCTGCTGTGCGCTGTGGGCTCTGCTGTGCGCTGTGGGCTCTGCTGTGCGCTGTGGGCTCTGCTGTGCGCTGTGGGCTCTGCTGTGCGCTGTGGGCTCTGCTGTGCGCTGTGGGCTCTGCTGTGCGCTGTGGGCTCTGCTGTGCGCTGTGGGCTCTGCTGTGCGCTGTGGGCTCTGCTGTGCGCTGTGGGCGGTGAGGCAGGAGCCATCCTAAATGTCGGTGGTGCGGGCTTCAAATAATGGCGCCCAGAGTCAGCATCTGTGCCGTTGGAGCTCTTAGCTCAAGATCTCATCTGCACAAGCGCCACCTCCGGTCCAATAATCTCCCAGCAGCGGACTTAAGGAAAATGGCGCCCAGAGGTGGCGAATGTGCAGATTAGATCTCTGCTTGTGATCTGCACACACACCGACTGGGCGCCATTTCTTTGAAGCCCGAACCGCCGACAGTTCCTGGATGTTCCTCCTACTCCACAGCATTGCCATCCGCAGGGAGTATCTGGGACACCCAGTGCACCAACAGCAGCATTGCCCTGCTTCAGCACAGCCTTCTTCCTCTGACCCCACTCCACCACCACTGCCGTCCCCCTCTGGTAAGACGCTGCCGCATTATAAGGGTATGTGCGCACGTTGCGTAAATACATGCAGTTACGCTGCGCTTTGTAGCGCAACGTAACTGCATGCGTCCTGCGTCCCCTGCACAATCTATGGAGATTGTGCAGGGGCCGTGCGGACGTGGCGTCTTAGAGCGCAGCGCTTCGGCTGCTGCCGAAGCGCTGCGTTCTAAGAAGTGACATGTCACTTCTTCCGTGCGCTTTGCCGGCAGCTCCTGCTCTGTCTATGGGAGGAGCTGCAGGCAGAGCGCATGGAATCGGCTTTTTTTTTTTCACTACGGACATTTCTGCAGCGATTTAAAGCACACATGTGCTCTTCAGATCGCTGCAGAAATTTCTGCAGTGACTGTACGCAACGTGCGCACATAGCCTAAGACTGACCCCCTTTTTTTTCTTTTTCTCTAAATTTGGGGTGCGTCTTATAAAACGAAAAATTCTTGCAAAGTGAAGCTACAAAGATGGAGGTGACTGGGACCTCCAGTTCTGGTCTTGCCAGGCATGATCGCCACCGCGGCTCAGGGAGAGACAATGGATCTCCACACTAACACCGGTTAGAGCCATGTAAAGAGATAGACAGCCGAATCTTATACGTGATCATAGAATCACAGAATATTAGAGTTGGAATGGACCTCCTGGGTCATCTGGTCCAACCCCCTGCTCAAAGCAGGATTCACTAAATCACCCCAGACAGATGTCCGTCCAACCTTTTTTTAAAGACTACCATTGAAGGAGACCTCACCACCTCTTGTGGCAGCATGTTCCACTCATTGATCACCCTCACTGTCAAAAAGTTTTTTTTTCTAATATCTAATCTGTGTCTCCTCCCCATCAGTTTCATCCCATTGCTTCTAGTCTTTCCTTGTGAAAATGAGAATAAAACTGATCCTCTACAGTGTGACAGCCTTTAAGATATTTGTAGACAGCTATTAAGTCTCCTCTCAGTCTTCTCTTTTGCAAGCTAAACAATCCTAAATCCTGTAACCGTTCCTCATAGGACATGGTTTGCAGACCAGTCACCATTCTGGTTCAATCTTCTCTGAACTTGCTCCAGTTTGTTGATGTCTTTTTTTAAAATGTGGTGCCCAGAACTGGACACAATATTCCAGATGAGGTCTGACCAAAGAGGAGTAAAGGGGGATAATGACTTCACGTGATCTAGACTGTATGCTTCTGTTAATACATCCTAGAATGATGTTTGCCTTTTTTGCTGCTGCGTCACACTGTTGACTCATGTTGAGTCTGTGATCTATTAGTATACCTAAATCTTTCTTCATCGTTCCTTATGGGAGACCCAGACCATGGGTGTATAGCTTCTGCCTCCGGAGGACACACAAAGTACTACACTAAAAAGTGTAGCTCCTCCCTCCGAGCATATACACCCCCTGGAAGACCACATCTAGCCAGTTCAATGCTTTGTGTTCAGGAGGTCACACACACACACATGCATTCTCATCTGATTTTTGATTTTTGATTTCAAAGAGTTGGAGGAACTTACATACCTAGGGATGCAATTCGAGACTCTGCCGGCACTTGTGAAGCTGCCCTTAGTCAAACAGCAGTCCCTTCATCTGGCGGTACGCTCTCTGCTGAGGCCCCGCCGTCATTCCATCAGGCACCTCATGCAGGTGCTGGGTCAGATGGTGCGTACTGCCTGAACCGAGCACATATCCACATTGTGATGCCTGCTCTAACATGGTGGTGCCTCAGCCTGGAGTCTCCCCAGGGGTCCCTCCGGCTGCTCCGGCCCCGGTGGCTGAACCCCCGGCTTGGGTAGCATCGTTTTCTAAAGCTATCTCCCAGTCCTTTGCCGACTCCATGGGACAGCTGTCCCGGACTCTGCTGACCATGCATCAGCCCCCTTCTCAGGGCGCTTCTGCTGCTCCGACTCGCTCTGCAGAGCTCACAGAGGATTTTTCATCTGTTCCCGGACCCCGTCCTCCTAAACGGAGACACAGGGACTCTTCTCCTTCCTCGTCCCACGGCTCTGATTCACGAGCTGAATTGTAGGGTGAGGAGGATGCCTTTATTGTGGGCTCGGACGCTACCTTTATGTACCCCATTGATTTATCTGAAGGGGATGCGGATGTTAGTGACTTGATTGCGTCCATTAATTCCGTACTGGACCTCAATCCGCCGGTATCAGAGGTGCAAGCCTCTCTGGTAGAAAAACACCAGTTTACCTCACCTAAGAGAGCAAGGAGTATGTTTTTTAACCACTCCAGTTTTCAGGCCACTGTGACCAAGCCCAGGGCCTGTCCTGACAAACGCTTCCCAAAGCGTAGTTCTAATGACCGTTTTCCTTTTCCACCAGAGGTGGTCAAGGAGTGGGCTCATTCACCAAAGGTAGATCCTCCGGTGTCCAGATTCTCAGCCCGGACAGTTGTATCTGTGGCCGATGGCACCTCACTTAAGGATCCCACTGACCGCCAGGTTGACCTTCTGGCCAAATCTGTATATGAGGCGGCAGGGGCCTCGTTCTCCCCGTCTTTTGCAGCGGTGTGGGCTCTCAAAGCCATCTCTGCTTCTCTGGAGGAGATGCATTCCCTCACCAGGGACTCTATGCCCGAAATGGTTGCCTTAACTTCCCTCGGCTTTTTCATCCTATGCCATGTCTGCCATCCTGGAGGCTTCTCACCGCACGGCGGTGGCTTCCGCTAATTCCCTCGCGATCCGCAGGATCTTGTGGCTTCGAGAGTGGAAAGCAGACGCTTCTTCTAAGAAGTACCTTGCTGGGCTCCCCTTTGCTGGGTCCCGGCTGTTCGGTGAACAACTGGATGAAATTATTAAGGAAGCTACTGGCGGGAAGAGTACTTCCATGCCACAAACTAAAACCAGGAAACCTGTCCAGGGCAGGAACCAGTCGAGGTTTCGCTCGCCACAGACCAGGAGCTCTCTTCAGTGGTGGCTTCGGCCCCTCTCTCTGTCCCAGGGACGCTCCTTTCTGGCCCCGTCCTGGGTGATTCTCACCACGGATGCCAGTCTATCCGGCTGGGGAGCAGTGTTTCTCCACCACCGAGCACAGGGCACTTGGACTCCGTCCGAATCAGCCCTCTCGATCAATGTGCTGGAAATCAGAGCTGTGCTCCTAGCTCTCGTAGCCTTTCACCACCTGTTGGCGGGCAGGCACATTCGAGTCCAGTCAGACAACGCGACAGCAGTTGCCTACATCAATCACCAAGGCGGGACTCGCAGCCGCCTGGCAATGTTGGAAGTTCAACGCATCCTTCAGTGGGCGGAGGACTCCAAGTCCACCATATCCGCAGTCCACATCCCAGGCGTAGAAAACTGGGAGGCAGATTATCTCAGCCGTCACACCGTGGACAGCGGCGAGTGGGCCCTGCATCCGGCAGTGTTCCGGTCAATCTGCCGCAAGTGGGGCACTCCGGAAGTGGATCTAATGGCATCCCGGCACAACAACTAGGTCCCGGTTTACGTGGCTCGCTCCCACGATCCTCAGGCCTTGGCGGCGGACGCGCTGGTTCAGGATTGGTCCCAGTTCCGTCTGGCTTACGTGTTTCCCCCTCTAGCTCTCTTGCCCAGAGTCCTGCGCAAGATCAGAATGGAGGGCCGTCGGGTCATAATCATTGCTCCAGACTGGCCCAGGCGAGCTTGGTACCCAGACCTGCTCCGTCTGTCCGTAGAGGTGCCGTGGCATCTCCCGGACCGCCCAGACATTCTCTCACAAGGTCCGTTTTTCCGCCAGAATTCTGCGGCTCTCAGATTGACGGCGTGGCTCTTGAGTCCTGGATCCTGACGGCTTCAGGCATTCCTTCCGAGGTCATCTCCACTATGACTCAGGCTCGGAAGTCTTCCTCGGCCAGGATTTACCACAGGACTTGGAGAATTTTCCTGTCCTGGTGTCGCTCTTCCGGCCATGCTCCTTGGCCGTTTTCCTTGCCGACCATCCTGTCCTTTCTACAGTCCGGTCTGCAGCTAGGACTATCCCTCAATTCCCTCAAGGGACAGGTCTCGGCTCTGTCAGTGTTGTTCCAGCGGCGTATCGCCCGACTGGCCAAGGTGCGCACCTTCATGCAGGGCGCATCTCACATCATTCCGCCTTACCGGCGGCCTCTGGATCCCTGGGGCCTCAATCTGGTCCTCACGGCCTTACAGAAACCCCCCTTTGAGCCTCTTAGGGAGGTTTCTTTGTTTCGTCTTTCACAGAAAGTGGTCTTTCTGGTGGCCATAACTTCTCTCAGGAGAGTCTCTGATTTGGCTACACTCTCTTCGGAGTCACCCTTTTTGGTTTTTCACCAAGACAAGGTGGTTCTCCGTCCGACTCCGGACTTTCTCCCTAAGGTGGTGTCTCCTTTCCACCTTAACCAGGACATTTCATTGCCTTCCCTTTGTCCGGCCCCTGTGCATCGCTTTGAGAAAGCGTTGCATACTTTAGATTTGGTGCGGGCGCTCCGGATCTATGTGTCACGCACCGCTGTTCTTAGGCGGTGCACCTCTCTTTTTGTGCTGACCACAGGTCAGCGCAAGGGTCTCTCGGCGTCTAAACCGACCCTAGCTCGTTGGATTAGGTCGGCCATATCTGATGCCTACCAATGTTCTCAGATGCCCCCCCCCCCCGCCGGGGATTAGGGCGCACTCGACCAGAGCTGTCGGTGCCTCTTGGGCTTTCAGGCACCAGGCTACGGCTCAGCAGGTCTGTCAGGCTGCCACTTGGTCTAGTCTGCACACCTTTTCAAAGCACTACCAAGTGCATGCTCATGCTTCGGCAGATGCGAGCTTGGGCAGACGCGTCCTTCGGGCGGCTGTCGCCCATTTGTGAAGTTAGGTTTTGCCTACTTCTCAGTTTCTGTTTATTTCCCATCCATGGACTGCTTTGAGACGTCTCATGGTCTGGGTCTCCCATAAGGAACGATGAAGAAAAAGAGAATTTTGTTACTTACCGTAAATTCTTTTTCTTATAGTTCCGACATGGGAGACCCAGCACCCTCCCTGTTGCCTGTTGGCAGTTCTTGTTCCGTGTGTTTTCACCGGCTGTTGTTGTAGACAGAGGTTCCGGTTATTCCGGGTTTTACTCTATCTCTACTTATGGGTGGATGTCCTCCTTCAGCTTTTGCACTAAACTGGTTGGATTTGTCATCCGGGGAGTGTATATGCTCGGAGGGAGGAGCTACACTTTTTAGTGTAGTACTTTGTGTGGCCTCCGGAGGCAGAAGCTATACACCCATGGTCTGGGTCTCCCATGTCGGAACTATAAGAAAAAGAATTTACGGTAAGTAACAAAATTCTCTTTTTTTCACACATGCTGTTGGATAGCTCTATTCCTCCCATGCTGTATATGCTCTTTTCATTGTTCTTGCCAAGATGTATGACTTTGGTTTTTAACAGGGAGAAATGCATTCTATTAGTTGCTGCCCAGTGTTCCAGCCTGTTTAGATCTTGTTGAATCCACTCTCTCTTCTCTAGTATTAGCTATTCCTCCTAGCTTTGTGTCATCAGCAAATTTAATCAGTTGATTGTTCCCAACACATAATAAACTTCTCTCTATGAAATCTTTTTCATCCAGGGAACAAAGAAGCGCCCGCAGGCCGCCCTGGAGCAGGAGGTGGAGAGCATGGGAGCCCACCTGAGTACATACACCACCCGGGAGCAGACGGCTTTCTACATAAAGGCTCAGTCCAAGGATCTGCCTAAAGGTGAGGGCCTCATTGTGGACATCATGAATGTAATGAACGGTCTCTGGCTGGAGGACTTGACATAGTTAGGTCATACGTGTCGAATATCCTGATCACTCGATCGTACAAATCGACCAAGCTTCATCTTTAAATCCTAACTCATTTCTTGGATCCCCTCTCCCAGGACTGTAAATCCAATGTCTGATGTTTTCCTCTGTCCTCAGCTATTGAGATCTTGGCCGACGTGGTTCAGAATAAGAGCCTGGAGGACTCTCAGATCGAGAAGACTCGAGAGGTGGTGCTGAGGGAGATGCAGGAGCTCGACTCTAACCTCGAGGAAGTGACGTTCGATTATCTCCATGCCACCGCGTTTCAAGGAACTCCCCTTGGGAAAACCATCGTGGGCCCATCAGAAAATATCAAGTAAGCAACACTGGAAATTATCTTTGCGGTGTATACGTGCCGTCGTGGATCTCTAGGACACATTCTGACATCTATAATCTTTTTTTTCTTTATCGTTCCTTATGGGAGACCCAAACCATGGGGTGTATAGCTTCTGCCTCCGGAGGACACACAAAGTACTACACTCAAACGTGTAGCTCCTCCCTCCGGGCTATATACACCCCCTGGATGACAATCTACCCAGTTCAATGCTTTGTGTTCAGGAGTACACACACACTTGCATTCTCTGATATTTTTTTATTTTAATTTTAAAGATTTGGAAGAAAAGCGGGTCCAGTCTGGACTCCCGGCATGTCCCTTCACACCCCACTCTGTCGGGTGCTGTTAAGGTTGACTTTATAAGGCTGGAGCCTTCACATGCCGCGCTCCTTCACACCCTCTGTCGAGGCTCTGTTTGAAGTGGGAGCCTCCACGGTCCTCTCTGCTTGCAGAAGGCCGGTCTCCATCCGCAGCCCTGTCTGGTCCCTGCTGGAAGGAGCGTTACCCCCATTCAGGGACATGGCCCTGCGTCTCAAGAGCTAAGTATTGAGACGTTTTTCAGGGGTCCCGGGTACTTTTATGTGGGGGACAGTATGTGCTTTAGCGTTACTGTTAATTCCGGCCGGTTCTGGGGATTTCCCCTGAGAACCGCGCCGAAGGTGCCTGCTCGTCGGCCGCGTTTTAAAATCTAGGCCCCGGCTTCTGTTTGGGCCTAGTTTCGTTTTCGGTTCTCTGCATGTTTTGCATACAGCACCGCCCGACCAGCAGAAGGGAGGGCACTCCTCTCTGGGGAGATGTTCCCTCCCCTGTATTTCTTCCTGTATCTCTCTGCCCTCCGTGTTTTCCCGCTCTTGGGGCTTATACACGCCCCCCCTCTTCTCCCAGCGCCATTTTTTCAGCGTTCTTGCACTGTAAGACGCTGGATGCTGCAGCTGCATACTGTTAGAAGGCTGACGCTTCACAGAGGAGCGGTGGAATCCGGAGGGCACACAGAGAGCACGGGCTGGTAAGCCACAACCTCTGGTTGTGGTCTTTTATTACACTCTCAGGCATTCTACAGGAGTGTATTCTGGCTGCAGAGCTTCCACCTCAGCAGCATGTCTGTCACTAGGAGCAAGGCTGCAAACATGTACGCTATATGCACTGCATGTAAGCTCATTCTGCCAGAGCCAAGCACATACCCACACTAAGATGCCTGTGCTAACATGTTTGTGTCTCAGCCTGGAGCCGCCTCAGGGGTTCCTCCGGCTGCTCCGGCCCCGGTGGCTGAACCCCCGGCTTGGGTAGCTTCTTTTTCACAAGCTATTTCCCAGTCTTTTGCCGACTCCATGGGGCAGCTGTCCCGGACACTGCTGTCCATGCATCAGCCCCCCTCTCAGGGTGTCTCTGCGGCTCCGAGCTCTGCAGAGCCCTCAGAGCATGTCCTAGGACCCCGTCCCCCTAAACGGAGACGCAGGGATCCTTCTCCTTCCTCATCCCACGGCTCTGATTCTCAAGCCGAGGTGCAGGGCGAGGAGGATTCGTTTACTGTGGGCTCAGACGCTGCCTCTATGTACCCCATCGACTTGTCTGAGGGTGATGCGGATGTTAGTGACTTGATTGCATCCATTAACTCCGTACTGAACCTCAACCCACCAGAGTCAGAGGAACAACCCTCTCTGGTAGAGGTACACCAGTTTACCTCTCCTAAGAAACCTAGGAGTATGTTTTTTAACCACTCCAGCTTTCACACCACTGTTAGCAAGCCCAGGGCCTGTCCTGACAAACGTTTTCCGAAGCGTAGTTCAGATGACCGTTTTCCCTTTCCACCGGAGGTGGTTAAGGACTGGGCCCAGTCTCCAAAGGTGGACCCTCCGGTGTCCAGAATCTCAGCCCGCACAGTCGTAGCTGTGGCTGATGGCACTTCTCTTAAGGATCCCACTGACCGCCAGGTTGACCTTCTGGCCAAGTCTGTATATGAGGCGACAGGAGCCTCGTTCTCCCCGTCTTTTGCGGCAGTGTGGGCTCTTAAGGCAGTCTCTGCCTCTCTGGCGGAGATTCATTCCCTCTCTAGGGACTCTATTCCTGAGACGGATGCCTTAACTTCTCAAGCTTCGGCTTTTACATCCTACGCCATGTCTGCCATCCTGGAGGCTTCTCACCGCACGGCGGTGGCCTCCGCTATCTCCCTCGCGATCCGCAGGATCTTGTGGCTTCGAGAGTGGAAAGCAGACGCTTCCTCTAAGAAGTACCTTGCGAGTCTCCCTTTTGCTGGGTCCCGGCTGTTTGGGGAACAGCTGGATGACATAATTAAGGAAGCTACTGGCGGGAAGAGTACTTCCTTGCCACAAGCTAAAGCCAAGAAACCTGTCCAGGGCAGGAACCAATCGAGGTTTCGTTCCTTTCGTTCCTCTAACTGGTCATCCTCTAAGCCCTCGACCTCGTCCACTACCGCAGCCAAGGATCGTAAACCCAACTGGCGCGCAAAGCCGCGTCCTCAAAAGACCGGAGGAGCCGCTGCCACTAAGGCAGCCTCCTCGTGACTATCTGGCCGCGCCAGCAACGTCCTTGGTCGGTGGCAGGCTCTCCCACTTTGGCGACGTGTGGTTGCAACACGTCTCCGATCAGTGGGTGCGGGATATCATCTCCCACGGCTACAGGATAGAATTTTCTTCCAGCCCGCCAAACAGATTTTTTCTGTCCACCCCCCCCTGCTCCAAAGCCGCCGCCTTCTCTCAGGCCGTGGCATCCCTGCAGGCCAACGGTGTAATTGTTCCGGTTCCCGCCCGGGAACGGTTCAGCGGTTTCTACTCAAACCTCTTTCTAGTCCCCAAAAAGGACGGTTCCTTCCGACCCATCCTGGATCTCAAGCTTCTCAACAAGCATGTTCAGGTGCGGCACTTTCGCATGGAATCTCTGAGATCGGTCATTGCTTCAATGACCCAAGATGATTTTCTGGCATCCATCGACATCAGAGATGCCTATCTGCATGTGCCTATTGCGGTTTCACACCAGCGTTGGCTACGCTTTGTGATCGGAGAGGAACATTTCCAATTCGTGGCTCTCCCCTTCGGCTTAGCCACGGCCCCTCGAGTATTCACCAAGGTCATGGCAGCAGTGGTTGCGGTCCTGCACCTCCAGGGGTTGGCAGTGATTCCTTACCTGGACGACCTTCTAGTCAAGGCCTCATCCAGTGCAGACTGCCAGCGGAGTGTCTCTCTCACTCTCGCCACGCTAGTTCAGTTCGGGTGGCTTGTCAACCTGCCCAAGTCCACTCTGACCCCGACCCAGGTGCTTTTGTACCTAGGGATGCAATTCGAGACTCTGCCGGCACTTGTCAAGTTGCCCTTAGTCAAACAGCAGTCCCTCCGTCTAGCGGTGCGCTCTCTGCTGAGGCACCGCCGTCATTCCATCAGACACCTCATGCAGGTGTTGGGTCAGATGGTGGCGTCCATGGAAGCGGTCCCCTTTGCTCAGTTCCATCTGCGTCCCCTGCAGCTGGACATTCTCCGCTGTTGGGACAAGCGGATCTCTTCCTTACACAAGCAGGTGGCTCTGTCGTCACAGACCAGGAGCTCCCTTCAATGGTGGCTTCGGCCTCTCTCTCTGTCTCAGGGACGCTCCTTCCTGACTCCGTCCTGGGTGATCCTCACCACGGATTCAGCCTCTCCGGTTGGGGAGCAGTATTTCTCCATCACCGAGCTCAGGGCACTTGGACTCCGTCCGAATCAGCCCTCTCGATCAATGTGCTGGAGATCAGAGCTGTGTTTCTAGCTCTCCTAGCCTTTCACCACCTGTTGGCGGGCAAGCACATTCGGGTTCAGTCGGACAACGCGACAGCGGTTGCCTACATCAATCACCAGGGCGGGACTCACAGCCGTCTGGCGATGTTGGAGGTTCAACGAATCCTCCAGTGGACAGAGGACTCCAAGTCCACCATGTCTGCAGTCCACATCCCAGGCGTGGAAAACTGGGAGGCCGATTACCTCAGCCGTCAAACCGTGGACAGCGGCGAGTGGGCCCTGCACCCGTCAGTGTTCAAATCAATCTGCCGCAAGTGGGGCACTCCGGAAGTGGACCTAATGGCATCCCGGCACAACAACAAGGTTCCGGTTTACGTGGCTCGCTCCCACGATCCTCAAGCTTTCGCAGCAGACGCACTGGTTCAAGATTGGTCTCAGTTCCGTCTAGCCTACGTGTTTCCCCCTCTAGCGCTCTTGCCCAGGGTTCTGCGCAAGATCGGAATGGAGGGCCGTCGAGTCATACTCATTGCTCCGGACTGGCCCAGGCGAGCTTGGTACCCAGACCTGCTCCGTCTGTCCGTAGAGGTGCCGTGGCATCTCCCGGACCGCCCAGACCTTCTCTCTCAAGGTCCGTTCTTCCGCCAGAATTCTGCGGCTCTCAGATTGACGGCGTGGCTCTTGAGTCCTGGATCCTGACGGCTTCAGGCATTCCCTCTGAGGTCATCTCCACCATGACTCAGGCTCGGAAGTCTTCCTCGGCCAAGATTTACCACAGGACTTGGAAGATTTTCCTGTCCTGGTGTCGCTCTTCCGACCATGCTCCTTGGCCGTTCTCCTTGCCGACCATCCTGTCTTTTCTACAGTCCGGTCTACAGCTAGGACTATCCCTCAATTCCCTCAAGGGACAGGTGTCGGCTCTGTCGGTATTGTTTCAGAGGCGTATCGCCCGACTGGCTCAGGTGCGCACTTTCATGCAGGGCGCATCTCACATCATTCCTCCTTACCGGCGGCCCTTGGATCCCTGGGACCTTAATCTGGTCCTCACGGCCTTACAGAAACCCCCCTTTGAGCCTCTCAGGGAGGTTCCCTTGTCTCGACTTTCACAGAAAGTTGTTTTTCTAGTAGCCATAACTTCTCTCAGGAGAGTTTCTGATTTGGCTGCGCTCTCTTCGGAATCCCCCTTTTTGGTGTTTCACCAAGACAAGGTGGTTCTTCGTCCGTCTCCGGACTTTCTCCCTAAGGTGGTGTCTCCTTTCCACCTTAACCAGGACATTTCATTACCTTCTCTTTGTCCGGCCCCTGTGCATCGCTTTGAAAAGGCGTTGCATACCTTGGATTTGGTGCGGGCGCTCCGAATCTATGTGTCACGCACTGCCGTTTTTAGGCGGTGCACCTCACTTTTTGTGCTAACCACAGGTCAGCGCAAGGGTCTCGCTGCTTCTAAACCGACCCTAGCTCGTTGGATCAGGTCGGCTATCACCGATGCCTACCAGTGTTCTCAGGTGCCTCCCCCGCCGGGGATTAGGGCGCACTCGACCAGAGCTGTCGGTGCCTCCTGGGCTTTCAGGCACCAGGCTACGGCTCAGCAGGTTTGTCAGGCTGCCACGTGGTCCAGTCTGCACACCTTTTCGAAGCACTACCAAGTGCATGCTCATGCTTCGGCAGATGCGAGCTTGGGCAGACGCATTCTTCAGGCGGCTGTCGCCCATTTGTAAAGTTAGGTTTTGCCTACTTCTCAGTTTGGTTTATTTCCCACCCATGGACTGCTTTGGAACGTCCCATGGTTTGGGTCTCCCATAAGGAACGATAAAGAAAAAGAGAATTTTGTTTACTTACCGTAAATTCTTTTTCTTATAGTTCCGACATGGGAGACCCAGCACCCTCCCTGTTGCCTGTTGGCAGTTTTTTTGTTCCGTGTGTTTCACCGCCTGTTGTTAGTAGACAGAGTTCCGGTTATTCCGAGTTTTACTCTATCTCTACTTATGGGTGGATGTCCTCCTTCAGCTTTTGCACTGAACTGGGTAGATTGTCATCCAGGGGGTGTATATAGCCCGGAGGGAGGAGCTACACGTTTGAGTGTAGTACTTTGTGTGTCCTCCGGAGGCAGAAGCTATACACCCATGGTTTGGGTCTCCCATGTCGGAACTATAAGAAAAAGAATTTACGGTAAGTAAACAAAATTCTCTTTTTTTTTTTTTTCTTTCCAGGAGGTTCACACGGGCCGATCTTCTTGAGTACATCAACCTTCACTACAAGGCTCCTCGTGTTGTCCTTGCCGCAGCAGGAGGTAACACTGCACTCATCCTATAACCCCGTCCTCCATTCTATCCTAACGGTCCCATAGTTCAGCAATAATGAATTTAGATCATTTCTACAATGTGCATATTTTCAGGAATCAATCACAAGGAGCTGTGTGACCTCGCCCAAAGACACTTTGGCGGACTTTCTTCAGAATATGAGGACGGTATCATCCCTGTGCTCTCTCCGTGCAGGTTTACCGGAAGTGCAGTGAGTATTTGGACCAGAACTTACTGAATTGTGAGAATTTTATACAACCATCGCTTCTGAAATATAATCACAAGATGATGCACCGTTCTTTGTATACAGCTCCTATGCACACAGATGTCTTTCTCCACCGGTGATTTTGTGGGTGCCCCATTACAGATCTTCCAGTATGAGCAGCTCCATTTTCTCCAATATGACCCCAATTATTGTCTTTTTACGTAATTTGTTGATATTTATCATTATTTTTCCATTTTTGTATCCTTTTTTTTTTTTTTTTTAGCTTTCCGCTCGCAACGACGACCTGCCCTTGGCTCACGTTGCTATTGCAGTAGACGGCCCTGGATGGAACAGCACTGATAATGTCGCTTTGGCCTTAGCGAACACCATCCTTAGCAACTACGACTCTACCTATGTAGGCGGGAAGGTAAGGAGAATAAAATCAGCGCGCTTTGCTACCGAGAACGCATGTGACCCTTCAGTAATGCACGTATATTTCGCTTAAGCGAATGTGAACTCTGCAGCTGATCAGCGCTGTCTGATTGGCAGCAGTGTTCCTCTGACACCTCCACTATGTGTTAGTGTCAGGAAACTATGTAACCATGAGTATTGCTTCTTCTTCGCCTTTTATTGAGGGGTTGTCCACTAGTGGACCATCCCTTTAACCCCTTAACGACCGCGGGCAGTAATATTTCGTCCTAGCGGTCATAGTGTTACTGCCCGCGGTCTGCTGCCGGCAGCAGGCCGCAATCGGCGCACATCTGAGCTGATATTCACAGCTGAGATTTGTGCCTGCCAGGCACGAGCAGAATCGTTATCTACTCGTGCCGTTTAACCCCTTAAATATCGCTGTTAATATGTGACAGCGCCATTATAATGGCATCAGTGGTAAACATTTACTTACCAGCCGATACCGGAAGTCATGTGACGTGATCACGTGACTTCCGGTGGTTGTCATCATGTGATGACTCCTGTAGCTCACTTGAATTACTTTCAGTTTCACTCAGCCCGGTGCTGAGTGAGGCAGAAAATTAGCATATCTGCTTTTTATAGCTGTGATCAGCAGATATGGCAGAGCAATCAGATTGTTGATTCATATAGCCCCCTAGGGGGACTAGTAAAATAAAAAAAAGTACAACCTAAAAGTTCAAATTACCCCCCCCTTTCGTCCCATTGAAAATTTAAGGGTTAAAAAAAATAAAAAATATACACATTTGGTATCACCGCGTTCAGAAATGCCCGATCTATCAAAATATAAAATCAATTAATCTGATTGGTAAACTGCGTAGCGGCAAAAAAAAATTCCAAACGCCAAAATTACGTTTTTTGGTCACAAATTTTGCGCAAAATGCAATAACAGGCGATCAAAACGTAGCATCTTTGCAAAAATGGTACCGTTAAAATCATCAGCTCGAGACGCAAAAAATAAGCGGTCACTGAGCCATAGATCCCAAAAAATGAGAACGCTACAGGTCACGAAATATGGCGTAAAACGTGCACCACTTTTTTCGGACAAACTTCTAATTTTGTTTTTTAACCCCTCATATAAAAGTAAACCTATACATGTTTGGTGTCTACGAACTCGCAGTGACCTGAGGCATCACACCCACACATCAGTTTTACCATATAGGGAACACAGTGAATAAAATATCTCAAAAACAATGGTGCTATCGCACTTTTTTTTTGCAATTTTTCTGCATTTGGAATTTTTTTGCCGTTTTCCAGTACACTATATGGTAAAACTTATGGCTTCATTTAAAAGTACAGCTCGTTCCGCAAAAAAATGAGCCCTCACATGACCAGATTGACTGAAAAATAAAAAAGGTACGTCTCTCGGAAGAAGAATGACGGAGAAAAGAAGGGAATTTTGTTACTTACCGTAAATTCCTTTTCTTCTAGCTCTTATTGGGAGACCCAGACGATTGGGGTATAGCTACTGCCCTCCGGAGGCCACACAAAGCACTACACTAAAAAGTGCAAGGCCCCTCCCCTTCTGGCTATACCCCCCCGTGGTATCACGGGTTCTCCAGTTTTAGTGCCAAAGCAAGAAGGAGGAAGCCAATAACTGGTTTAAACAAATTAACTCCGAGAAACATCGGAGAACTGAAAAAACCGTTCAACATGAACAACATGTGTACCCGCAAACAACAAAAAAATCCCGAAGGACAACAGGGCGGGTGCTGGGTCTCCCAATAAGAGCTAGAAGAAAAGGAATTTACGGTAAGTAACAAAATTCCCTTCTTCTTCAGCGCTCTATTGGGAGACCCAGACGATTGGGACGTCCAAAAGCTGTCCCTGGGTGGGTAAAGAAATACCTCATGTTAGAGCTGCAAAAAACAGCCCTCCCCTACGGGGATGTCACTGCCGCCTGCAGGACTCTTCTACCTAAGCTGGCATCCGCCGAAGCATAGGTATGCACCTGATAATGCTTGGTGAAAGTGTGCAGACTGGACCAGGTTGCTGCCTGGCACACCTGTTGAGCCGAAGCCTGGTGACGTAATGCCCAGGACGCACCCACGGCTCTGGTTGAGTGGGCTTTTAGCCCTGAAGGAACCGGAAGCCCCGCAGAGCGGTAGGCCTCTAGAATTGGTTCTTTGATCCATCGAGCCAGGGTGGCTTTAGAAGCCTGCAATCCCTTGCGCGGACCAGCGACAAGGACAAAAAGTGCATCGGAACGGCGTATGGGCGCCGTTCGGGAGATGTAGATTCTGAGTGCTCTCACCAGATCTAGCAAACGTAAGTCCTTTTCATACCGGTGAACCGGATGAGGGTAAAAGGAAGGCAAGGATATATCCTGATTAAGATGAAACGAGGATACGACCTTAGGGAGAAACTCCGGAATGGGGCGCAGCACTACCTTGTCCTGGTGGAACACCAGGAAAGGAGCCTTGGATGACAAAGCTGCCAGCTCAGACACTCGCCGAAGCGATGTGATCGCGACAAGAAACGCCACTTTCTGTGACAGTCGAGAAAAGGAAACGTCCTTTAGAGGCTCGAAGGGCGGCTTTTGCAGAGCAACAAGTACTCTGTTCAGATCCCATGGATCTAACAGCCGCTTGTACGGGGGCACAATATGACAGACCCCCTGTAGGAACGTGCGCACCTTAGGAAGACGTGCTAGACGCTTCTGAAAAAACACAGACAGTGCCGAGACTTGCCCTTTAAGGGAACTGAGCGACAAGCCCTTTTCCAACCCCGATTGCAGGAAAGAAAGAAAGGTGGGCAATGCAAATGGCCAAGGGGATACTCTCTGTGCAGAGCACCAAGATAAGAAAATCTTCCACGTCCTGTGGTAGATCTTAGCAGACGTTGACTTCCTAGCCTGTCTCATTGTGGCTACGACTCCTTGAGATAATCCTGCAGACGCTAGGATCCAGGACTCAATGGCCACACAGTCAGGTTCAGGGCCGCAGAATTCTGATGGAAAAACGGCCCTTGGGACAGTAAGTCTGGTCGGTCTGGCAGTGACCACGGTCGACCGACCGTGAGATGCCACAGATCCGGATACCACGATCTCCTCGGCCAGTCTGGGGCGACGAGTATGACGCGGCTGCAATCGGATCTGATCTTGCGTAACACTCTGGGCAAGAGTGCCAGAGGTGGGAAGACGTATGGGAGCCGGAACTGCGACCAATCTTGAACTAATGCGTCTGCCGCCAGAGCTCTTTGATCGCGCGACCTCGCCATGAATGCCGGGACCTTGTTGTTGTGCCGGGACGCCATTAGGTCGACGTCCGGCACTCCCCATCGGCGACAGATTTCCTGAAACACGTCCGGGTGAAGGGACCATTCTCAGCCTGGGTCACTATCTCTCCTGACTCCGGCTGGCGAAGCAGCACCGGATCTGAGCATTGCACACAATGGGGGTCCTTGGAGCCTGCTGGTAGAGCAGCCCCACATGCAGCACACGCAGTGTACACAGCCCTAGCCTTGGCAGCCTTGCGTTTTGCGGATGACATGTTGCTGCCTCCTCAGAGTGATCTGGGTATACAGCCAGGAAGCGACCTCACAGTGCAAGCAATAAGGAAATATATATATGTCCAGTGACACAGTACACTAATACACACTGAGGCACTAGAGGGGCCAGCTGAAAAGCCGCTTACCGCCCGCTTAAGAGCGGGTGTGTGATCTCCAAAGCCCCCTAGTCCAGGTCTCCCAGAGCCTTGCGTCCTTCCTCCAGCCAGACATGCATGTAATGGCTGCCGGCGTCCTGAGAGAGGAGGGGGGGGCGGGCCCTGGGCGTTCCTGGCCAAGAGCGGGAAGCCTGCTTCCCTCTGTGCCTAGTGAGAGGGCTGGAGCATGTAAATCAGGCTCCAGCCCTCGTCGCTGCCGTGAAACAGCGTCTCTCCCCTACCCTGATTGACAGGGTGGGGGCGGGAACGAATCGGAGCTGCCGGCGTCCTAGGCCGCAAAAGCCGGGGACTAGATTTATAAACGCCACCGTCGTAAAAGCGCGGTCGGCGTGTCCCCGGCGAACTAAAAGTCACAGCAGCGCCGCCGGTCCAGCTGGGGTCGGCGCTGCGTTCCCACACACAGAAAAAAGTCCCCCAGTTAAACTGTAGGAACACTAGCTCTAGCGTTACGGTCCCCGGCGCACTACAACACCCAGCCAGCCCGGAGTGTGTCTGTGCCTGCCGGGGACACAGAGTACCTGTATGATGCAGGGCCATGTCCCTGATGGTACTCCTGCTCGGCATCCACCAGGTTCTATGGGTCTGTGGATGGAGCCCGGCGTCAGAGCTTTGAGGCCGGCAGGATCCCACTTCCACAGAGCCCTACAAGGGGATGTGGAAGGAAAACAGCATGTGGGGCTCCAGCCTCTGTACCAGCAATAGGTACCTCAACCTTACAACACCATCAACGGGTGAGAAGGGAGCATGCTGGGGGCCCTATATGGGCCCTCTTTTCTTCCATCCGAAATAGTCAGCAGCTACTGCTGACTAAAATCTGTGGAGCTATGCATGGAATGTCTGACCTCCTTCGCACAAAGCTTGAAAACTGGAGTACCCGTGATACCACGGGGGGGGAATAGCCAGAAGGGGAGGGGCCTTGCACTTTTTAGTGTAGTGCTTTGTGTGGCCTCCGGAGGGCAGTAGCTATACCCCAATCGTCTGGGTCTCCCAATAGAGCGCTGAAGAAAACCAGAAAGCGAAAAATCGGCCGGTCGTGAAGGGGTTAACAACCAGTTAAGAAAGAAGCGTGCCCTTCTTTTTTTTTTTTTTTTTTTTTTTTTCTTTTTTCAGGATGTGCCTTTTTCAGTGGCCTCTTTTTTTTTTTGATACATATAGAATTTTTCTTCATTTTTTTGTTTTTCCTAATTTGTGGTGCAGGCAAAATAACAACTTGAGTTTAGACATGGCATTGAAAGCGTTGGTGCCCGAAAGACTGCCTCATAAATGCTTATGGCAGGCGGAGGGGCCTTTGTTGGTCATTGGTTGCCATAGTGGAGTATTGGTTTTCCCCACAATCTCGTGACAGTTTGAGCCGCTTGTCAGATGCCATAGTCAGTAGTGAGTTCAGTATCTAGCGGAGCCCAACTCATTGATGCCCCAAGTTGCTATATCGGGGGCCCGGGATTTAGGCCTGAGTAGTGCACATCACTTCAATTTTCTAGGGCACCAAGTCAGAGAGCAAATCCTTAACTGATGGCAAAAAAGCACTGCGGTCAGTAAGGGGTTAAAAATGATGGCACATGATATTGAACAAAGACTGCAGAAATGCTAATATTTTTTTGTTATTATTTGTAGAATCTGTCCAGCAATGTTGCGAGAGCCGCAGCTGAGTACAATCTGTGCCAGAGCTTCCAGTCCTTCAATATCCGTTACTCCGACACCGGACTCTTCGGACTCCACTTCGTCACCGATAAACACAGTATTGAGGACATGCTCCATGTGGCTCAGGGAGAGTGGTAAGGACAAGGACGGAGAGGGCTGGAAGGGTTTGTCCTGGGGTCTAGCATGTGATCCGATAGTTTTGGTTTTTTTTTTAACCCCTTCACAACCTTGGACGTATTGATATGTCCAAGGTCGTGTCCCTGCCTTTGATGCAGGCTTGCACGCAGATCCCACGTCTTTCCCTTCACGTCGGCTGATCTGATTAGCCGACGTGCAGGTTGATTGGAGATCCACCTGCAGCTCGTAACCAGTTAAATCCTCTGACTGCAGGATTTAACACACATCGGCATGGAGCACGCCATTTCCACTCCCTTTGGTGGTCTTGTGATATGATTGTGGGGCACTGATGTGTTTTCCAGACAGCTGGGGGTCTGTCACGATGAACGTCGGCTGCGAGCGACATTCATAGAAAGTCATTGTTTCTGCTGTACAGTGCCATGCTCATGCACCGCTCTGCATAGTACAAGCAATCGGACGACTGCAGCTTCAGGTCCCCTAAGAAAACAAGTAAATACAATAAAAAGTTTTAAAATATCTGAAGAAATTTAAAAAACAAATTCAAATCACCCCCTTTTGCCCCATTGAAATTAAAACACTAAAAAAACCACATACCGTATTTTTCATTTTATAAGACGCACCCCAAATTTGGAGAAAAAAAGGTAAAAAAAAATAAAATATATGGGTCAGTTTTATAATCCGATGGTGTCTTACTAGGGAGAGGGGGCAGCAGTGGTGCGGGGGTTACAGGAGGCCAGGGAGGTACTGGAGTACTGCGATGCTGCGAGTGGTACAGAGGTGGGCGCAGACACTCACTGTGGGCGCTGCTCTGTGCGGGGCTGGTGACGCGGCGATGCTCTGGGTGGGAGTCGGTGAGGCATCGGCCATTCTGAAGATGTCGGCGGTGAGAGCTTCAAATAATTGCGGCCGGATTCGGCACATGCGCAGATGAGAGCTTGAGAGCTCCATCTGCGCACACATTGACTCTAGGCACCATTATTTGAGGCCCTGACCGCCAACATCTTCAGGATGACCGCCTGTCGCACAGAGCAGCCCTGTGCAGAGCATTGCAGCCTCGCACAGAGCCGGGCAGAGCTGTGCTACCTGACGCACAGAGCTACGCCCGCAGCACACCGCATAGCATTACCCCTGCCTCCTTTGACCCTTCTTCACCACCCCAAGGTAAGCTACATTCGGATTTTAAGACTCACACCTCATTTTCCTCCCAAATTTTTGGGAGGAAAAGTGCGTCTTATAATCCGAAAAATACGGTACTTGGTATCACTGCATTCATAAATATCCGATTTTAATAAAAATATAAAATTAATGCAATGGCCAAATCAGTGCAACGAGAAAAAAATTAACACCAGAATTATGGGGTTTTTTTTTTTTTTTGTGCCGCGACAGTATTCCAATAAAAGGCCAATGAAAGGCGATCAAAACATTGCATCTACTAAAAAATGGTATCAGTAAAAACGGCAGCTTAGGGCGCAAAAAAAATAAGCTGTCACCCAGCCCCAGATCCCGAAAAATGAACATGGAAATAAAAAAAAATCCAAAAACAATTGTGGAATTGCACTTTTTTTTTTTTTTTTTTGCAATTTCACTGCACTTGGAATTGTGTCCCCAGTTTCCAGTACAATATGGGGCAGAATGAATGGTGTCGTTCAAAAGTACAACTCATCTAAAACAAGCCCTCATATTGCAATTTTGACGGAAAATAAATAAAGTTATGGCCCTTGAAAGGATGGAAAATCGCCGTGTGGTGAAGGGGTGAATGTTAGGCTAAGTTCACATTTCCGCTAAAATGTATCAGTCACAATCCGCTGCTCTGGTAAACAACGGAATCCGTTTAGCGGATTCCGTTGTTCCCATAGACTTGTATGAGCAGCGGATTGTGACTGATGATGCTGCGTTGCACCCTCCGCCCGACTAATCAGTCGTGGAACGACTAACCGCCGGGCGGGAGGAACGCAGCCTGTAACGTTTTTTGAGCAGCGCGATCCGTCTGATTTCGCTGCGCATGCTCTGGCTCCCTGCACACGTCACCAGCTTTGGTTGGTTACCCGATATTTACCCTGGTTACGGTGCAAGGAGCCAGCGCTAAGCGGTGTACGCCCGTAACCAAGGTAAATATCGGGTAACCAAGGTAAACATCGGGTGCTTCGCTGTTACCCGATATTTAGTCTGGTACGTGTGCAGGGAGGCCGACACTTCCCCGCTCTGCCCCGCCCCCTCCCGCACTCCGCACATGTGTGTGTACGCGCACACACACACACACACACACACCTGTCCCCAGCCATGCAGACCAGCACTGCCACTGACACCCTCATCTGGCCCCGCTCGGCTCCGCCCCCCGCTCGGCTCCGCCCCCTCCCGCACTCCGCATGTGCGCACGCAACGCGCGCGCGCACACACTCACTCACTCACAACACTCACTCACACATACACTCACCTGTCCCAACCATGCAGACCGCAGCACTGCCACTGACATCCTCAGCGCCTGGCCCCGCCCCCCCGCTCGGCTCCGCCCCCTCTCGCATTCAGCATGTATGCACACACACTCACTCACACACTCTCTCTCTCACACTCACACACACTCACCTGTCCTGCAGTCCCTGCGGCACTGACGTCCTCGGTGCCATGGCCCCGCTCGGCTCCACTGCCCCCGAACTCCGCCCCCTCGCGTTCCGCCCCCCCCGCACACAACGGAGTCCGACAAAGAATTCTGTTCTTTGTCATCTGTTGTACAACGCATCAGTCACATGCGTCAAGCGACGCATGTGACTGATACAAAACAACGGAAATGTGAACTTAGCCTTAGATACTGAGACTGAAAACCCCTTGAAGAGGTTCCTAGTAATCGTCTGTGGTGGAATTTAGCAGTGGGCGTCTGATCCTACAGGGGTCATGGGGTATTACTCAGAACGCAAGGTACTAATCAGTCACAGTAGTAAAATCCTTTGTGTGTTTCCCGTCTGCTCCACAGGATGCGTCTGTGTACCAGTGCAACAGATGGGGAAGTGGCCCAAGCTAAGAAGGCCCTGAAGACTGCTCTGGTGGCCCAACTGGATGGTAAGTGCGGTATAAAGTCCAGGGAAACCATACGATGGCAGAACCTTCAGCTCATTGCATCTTCTGATTTTACTCTCAAGGTACAACCCCGGTGTGTGAAGACATTGGACGCCAGGTATTGGCTTATGGCCAGCGCGTCTCCTTGGAGGAATGGAATTCCAGGATCGATGTGAGTTTTCAATGCTTAGTCTTCCGGTGGTCACGGAGCCCCCAGATTCGGCTCTCGAGTCCCCAAAGTGGTTTGGGTAGATGGCAGACCAGTATTGGCGATCAGCATGCATCGGTCGGTCTAAGCAGCTTTATTATTTCCTTAGGGGTTGCGTAACTTCGCAGCAAAGACACGCATGCACGCTCCGTTCAGTTGAGCATGCATATCGTTTTAAAAAGAAAAGGATCAGGCTTTAGAAATTCAGCTTCACACAGAGATGACCACGTGGTCCCTCTGAATTTGACAGGGCTCGGTGTTTTTTTTTTTATTTTTTTTTATTTTTGCTAATGTTAATGGAGGTTGCATGCATAACATGTTCCCAAAAGGATGAAATCTCAATCCCTGATGTCTTCCTACAGGCTGTCAATGCGAAGACTCTGAGGGACGTCTGCTCCAAATACCTGTATGATCGGTGTCCAGCCGTGGCTTCAGTCGGTAAGTTTCCGTGAAATTTAAGCTTCAGGGTAGAGAGTCCTCCGGACATGGATGATCTGTGTCTGTGCCGCAGGTGCAGCATTACTCATTGCATCGCGATAATGACGTTTTTATTACAGCGTCGTCCTCTTGTTTTCTCTTAGGTCCCGTTGAGCAGGTTCCAGACTACAACCGTATCCGCAATGCGATGTACTGGCTCCGGTTCTAAACTCCATAAAACCTCATTATTGCTCTTGTGACGAAAGCAGAGTTATTTTTTCTCTTCTATGTAAAGTCTTTGCAGCTGCTGCAGAACCTCTAATAAAAATGTCCGCGCTCATTCATGTCTGCTCCAGGATTGCGGAAAAGAACATGGAATAAAATTAATTTAAAAAATGAGATTGGTCCTGATGACGCGTCCGATGCCGCCTGTATCACAGGTAACGCTGCAGACAATCTTCATTTTCCAAGACTCTGTACAGATGATTGTACTCGTGATTGTTGCAGATTGTATCTACATATCTGTGGTGTCCACAACCTGATGAGCAAAATGTCAGCTTGTTGGGTTTAAAGGGAACCTGTCACCAGTTTTTCAACCTAGAAGCTGCGGCCACCACCAGTGGGCTCTTATATACAACATTATAATATGCTGTATACAAGAGCCCAGGCTGTGTACAACATAAAAAACACTTTATAATACTCGCCTAAACCGATCCCTGCGGTGGATGTGGCTCAGATGGGCGTCTTCGTCCTCCGGTGCCGACACCGCCTCTTTCGGCCATCTTTGTCGCCGCCTCTGTCGTCCTTCTGAAGCCGCGGTGCATGACGGGTCCGACCTCATACACACTCGCTGGCATTCAGGTCCTGAGCAGGGCAGATCAAAGTATTGTAGTGCGCCTGCGCGGAACCTGCGAGTGTGTATGACGTAGGACGCGTCATGCACACAGGCTTCAGGAGGAGGACGAAGATGGCCGAAAGAGCAGGCACCGGAGAAGGAAGACTCCCATCTGAGCCACATCCACCGGTTTAGGTGAGTATTATAAAGTGTTTATGTTCTACACAGCAGCCTGGGCTCTTATATACAGCATTCTAACAGCCATCCTGTATATAAGAGCTCGGTGGTGGTGGCCGCAGCTTATAGGGCAAAAAGCTGGTGACAGGTTCCCTTTAAGGTCATAAGTGACTCTATCCCTGTAAGTGTTAATTGACTCTATCAGGACCTAAACCCAAGGGTATGGCTGTATAGGTTCCCTCCTGGAGTAGAAATCTGCCCCACCGTTACTGAGAAAAATGGCGATTACATTATATGCAAATGAGCCACAAAGTGCATAGGGGTGTGACAAAGCACTTCCAGCTCTCCGCCCTCACTTGTCACCTGACTCCTTTGTCACATCTATCTTGTATTTAAAGTGACACAATCATCCTAGTATACCCAAAGGAGTACTCCAGCTCTGCTCATTTCTGCATCCGGGGCCGTGGGGTCACCTCTACTGTTATCTGCCTGATTGACAGGTATTCTTTTTATTAAAGGGAACCTGTCACCTACTCGCCTGAGGGGCGGTCCGATACTTTCCGGTCCGATGGGCGTTGCTGCTTCCGGGTCCAGTGTTTCCTCTATCCTTGTGATCCCCATCCTTCTTGCTTCATGTGGATAACGTGTCTTATGTCATCCACACAGTGCCCTCCATCGTGCTCCTAATGCGCATGTGCAAGCGGTCTTTAACCTTTCCCAGCACCTGGGCATTACAACACTGCTGAGGGCAGAGCAAAGTGCGCGCGGACGGTGCTGTGTGGTTGACATAGGACGTGTCATCCACACAAGAAGGAGGATGGGGATCGCAAGGATAGAGGAGTAGATTGACGCCAGAGCAGCGGCGTCCATTGGACTGGAATGTATAGGACCGCCCCGCCGGGGAGTAGGTGACATGTTCCCTTTAAGAAAGTATGGACGCAAGATATCGATGGATCCAGCATGTATCAGTAGACGTGGCGTCACCTCTTGATGTAGCAGAGCCGGAATATCCCTTTAACGCTCTCTCCCTTGGTGCAGTCACTGCCGTTCACATTCAGATCTGCTCTCCAGCAGCGCCCTCTGGTGGCCATATTGTCCAATCTCCTGACTATTCATCAGTACCCGGATCCCCTTCTCTCCGATAGCAGTAATGATGCTGCCCCCCGGCTGTGTTCCTGGTTGCTATAGAAAGTCTCGACATGTTAGAAGTGCAGACAATTTTACAAGTATTATCACCTCTGTGTCCTACAGAGCTGAAGATTTATTTTACTGCCTCCATAAATCAGCTGGAAGGTTGATGGATATGTATGAAGACAGGCGGCCGCTGTCAGGGCACGCCTAAGCAGACACAGGGCAGATATGTACCTTTTAGGTCATATTTATGCAGGTTCTTTGCCCCATGATTTATGTATTCATGCTTTTTTTTGTTGCTTTTTTTGCGTGTGCAAACGTTTTTGTTTTTCTTTATTCATTTTTGTGGGAAAAAGTTGTACAAAAAAATGCACTAAAAAGAAAAAAAAAGTCAACGTGTCCTTTAGAAGCCTCTTTGTGGTACATTTAAGGGTCCTATTTGCTAGTTAACAGCGTTAAGGGAGCTTTTCACGCTGCAATATCGCTTTATCGTCGGTCACGATGTTTGTGACGCAGATCCGGCGTCATTAGCGACATCGCAGCATGTAACACCTCTGAGCGACCTAAAACGATCGCGAAAGTGGCAACAATCGTTGGTTTTGGAGAGCTCGTCCAAAAACCAAATATCGTTGTCTGTTTAGTAGCGATGTTGTTCCTCGTTCCTGCGGCACCACACATCGCTGTGTGTGACACCGCAGGAGCGACGAACATCTCCTTACCTCCGTCCACCGGCAATGAGGAAGGAAGGAAGTGGGCGGCATTTCCCAGCTGCTGATCTCCGCCCCTCCTCTGCTATTGGACGGCTGCCGTGTGATGTCGCTATGACGCCGCATGAACCGCCCCCTTAGGAAGGAGACGGATCGCCGGCCAGAGCGACATCGCTGACCAGGTAAGTGCATGTGACGCTGCCGTAGCGATAATGTTTGCTACGGCAGCGTTCACACAATATCGCACACACGACGGGGGCAGGTGTAATCGCGCGCAACATCGCATTGCTAGCGATGTCGCAGCGTGTAAAGCACCCTATGGTGTACTCTGGGTCTCCTAGCCATGTATACAAGGGAGCTGATCTGATCTGCATGGAGCTGATCTGATCTACCAGGAGCTGGTCTGATCTACCTGTAGGTGGTCTACCAGGAGCTGGTCTACCTGGAGGTGGTCTGATTTACCAGGAGCTGGTCTACCTGGAGGTGGTCTGATTTACCAGGAGCTGGTCTACCTGGAGGTGGTCTGATTTACCAGGAGCTGGTCTACCTGGAGGTGGTCTGATTTACCAGGAGCTGGTCTACCTGGAGGTGGTCTGATTTACTAGGAGCTGGTCTACCTGGAGGTGGTCTGATTTACCAGGAGCTGGTCTACCTGGAGGTGGTCTGATTTACTAGGAGCTGGTCTACCTGGAGGTGGTCTGATTTACCAGGAGCTGGTCTACCTGGAGGTAGTGTGGTCTACCTGGAGGTGGTCTGATTTACCAGGAGCTGGTCTGATCTACCTGTAGGTGGTCTACCAGGAGCTGGTCTACCTGGAGGTGGTCTGATTTACCAGGAGCTGGTCTACCTGGAGGTAGTGTGGTCTACCTGGAGGTGGTCTGATTTACCAGGAGCTGGTCTGATCTACCTGTAGGTGGTCTACCAGGAGCTGGTCTACCTGGAGGTGGTCTGATTTACCAGGAGCTGGTCTGATCTACCTGTAGGTGGTCTACCAGGAGCTGGTCTACCTGGAGGTGGTCTGATTTACCAGGAGCTGGTCTACCTGGAGGTAGTCTGATTTACTAGGAGCTGGTCTACCTGGAGGTGGTCTGATTTACCAGGAGCTGGTCTACCTGGAGGTGGTCTGATTTACCAGGAGCTGGTCTACCTGGAGGTGGTCTGATTTACCAGGAGCTGGTCTACCTGGAGGTGGTCTGATTTACCAGGAGCTGGTCTACCTGGAGGTGGTGTGATTTACCAGGAGCTGGTCTACCTGGAGGTGGTCTGATTTACCAGGAGCTGGTCTACCTGGAGGTGGTCTGATTTACCAGGAGCTGGTCTACCTGGAGGTGGTGTGATTTACTAGGAGCTGGTCTACCTGGAGGTGGTGTGATTTACTAGGAGCTGGTCTACCTGGAGGTAGTCTGGTCTACCTGGCGGTGGTCTGATTTACTAGGAGCTGGTCTACCTGGAGGTGGTGTGATTTACTAGGAGCTGGTCTACCTGGAGGTGGTCTGATTTACCAGGAGCTGGTCTACCTGGAGGTGGTCTGATTTACCAGGAGCTGGTCTACCTGGAGGTGGTGTGATTTACTAGGAGCTGGTCTACCTGGAGGTGGTCTGATTTACCAGGAGCTGGTCTACCTGGAGGTGGTCTGATTTACCAGGAGCTGGTCTACCTGGAGGTGGTGTGATTTACTAGGAGCTGGTCTACCTGGAGGTAGTCTGGTCTACCTGGAGGTGGTCTGATTTACCAGGAGCTGGTCTACCTGGAGGTGGTCTGATTTACTAGGAGGTGGTCTACCTGGAGGTGATCCGATCTACCAGGAGCTGGTCTGATCTACCTGGAGGTGGTCTACCTGGAGGTGATCGTTGCTTTCTTGCACCCTCCCTAGAATTTTAATACAATCCCGTTCATTACTACACACCTGCAACAGCCAAAATGCAGCGGGGCGCCGCATGTGCTCGTACCTTGGGGTGTAATTTCGGGCACAAGCCTGGCATTGTAGGAGTGAGATCTGCCGCCCTGCCCGTGGTTTTGCAGAAACACAGGGAACAACACCCTCTCTGCAGGACGCCGCTGGCAGGGCACCAGACATATTAGCTAATTGTAGTGGGTGCTAAAAGGCTCCCCAGGCTACAGACACAGATTTCGGCTATGAGCCTCGCAGGGCAGGGTGGAATCCTGTATTGTTTGGGTTTTTTTTTTCTTTGTATCCACAAATTTTAGGTTGTGGAAAGTTTCCAGGAATTGTGAGGAGCAGAGAAAGGAGCAAGATGAGTCCTGTCGGGTGCAGAAATCCCCTCTGTGAGTAATGGGTGCAGAGACAGAAATCCCCCCTGAGTAACCGGCCAGAGACTAGTGAGCGGCCCGAGGGCAGGAGACGGCCGGGCACAGGTGACTACCAGCATCTTACAGATTTTCACTTTTGGGTGATGGCCCCACTGCATTATAAGGACCACTCACCAATGGAGCAAAACATAGCTCAGACTAGAGACCCCCATACACAGAGATCGGGGGACAGGCTCGTGTATGAAGAATTCAGGGAGTTAGTTGTACGATACAGCCTGAGAGATGAGACGAGTGCAGCTCTGGATGTGACTGCAGTATAAAGCATGGTGTAACACAAGAGAATGTAGAAGTGTGAGCACTTGGCAGTATTTTAGGTCTGCTTTGTTACATGGCAGGGCATAATCGGTAATGATTGTCGCTGATCCCATCGGGGTTACACACAGCCTCACGTCTATTCTTCTGTCCTATGTGCACTCGGGCGTTAAAACATTTTTTTTCTTCTTCTATAAAACTGTTTCAAGAGCTACATGAACAAGTTGTGACCCCCACCGGACGGTCTGTACCTGAGGGAGAGGCGAGCGCCGGGGCAGAATAGCTGAGCCGCTGAATAGAACAGAACCTGATCTCTCCCGATGCAAGGGAGATCCTGCCCTACAGTTACGGGATCGGTGTCATTAAGGTTTCCATTTCTCAGTCCTTTTCCTGGGAAGCAGGTTGTCCATCACTGCAGCTCCTCTCTTCCTAGAGTCAGATATGCAGCCGCGCTGGCTTGATTGCAAGCTCTGCTGCCACGCCGGATTTAAAATTTAAGCTCTGCAGCCGCGCGCCGGCTTTAGATTGCAAGCCCTGCAGCCACACGCCGGCTTTAGATTGCAAGCCCTGCAGCCACACGCCGGCTTTAGATTGCAAGCTCTGCAGCCACAAGCCGGCTTTAGATTGCAAGCTCTGCAGCCACAAGCCGGCTTTAGATTGCAAGCTCTGCAGCCACACGCCGGCTTTAGATTGCAAGCTCTGCAGCTGAACTCTGGTTTTAGATTGCAAGCTCTGCAGCCGCACTCCGGTTTTAGATTGCAAGCCCTGCAGCCACACGCCGGCTTTAGATTGCAAGCCCTGCAGCCACACGCCGGCTTTAGATTGCAAGCTCTGCAGCCACAAGCCGGCTTTAGATTGCAAGCTCTGCAGCCACACGCCGGCTTTAGATTGCAAGCTCTGCAGCTGAACTCTGGTTTTAGATTGGAAGCGCTGCAGCTGAACTCCGGTTTTAGGGTATGTGCGCACGTTGCTTTTTACCTGCTTTTTTGCTGCTTTTTCTTCTGCGCTGTTTAATGCCAAAATGGATGTGTTCTTCTATTCAAGCAAAGTCTATGGGAATTTGGGTTTCTTGTTCACACTATGTTGTTCAAAATGCTGCCTTTTTGTGGCAGAACTTTGGTCAAAAACTCAGCTTTGCAGTGCAAAACCCAAATGGCAAAAACAATTGATATGTTGCTTCTTTGAAAAGCTGAGTTTTTGACCAAAGTTCTGCCTCAAAAAGGCAGCATTTTGAACAACATAGTGTGAACAAGAATCCCAAATTCCCATAGACTTTGCTTGAATAGAAGAACACATCCATTTTGGCATTAAACAGCGCAGAAGAAAAAGCAGCAAAAAAGCAGGTAAAAAGCAACGTGCGCACATACCCTTAGATTGCAAGCTCTGCAGCCGCACTCCGGCTTTAGATTGCAAGCTCTGCAGCCGCACGCCGGCTTTAGATTGCAAGCTCTGCAGCCGCACTACGGCTTTAGATTGCAAGCTCTGGAGCTGCTCTCCGGATTTAGATTGTAAGCTCTGCACCCAGAGATGTGATACAATATTATACAGATTGAAAGAATTGCTATAAAATGTGACTGCAGAGGTAAAAACCCGGTATTTGCACAGGATCCTGGTACATCATCGCCAAAATACACAGATACTGATGCGCTCATTATAGTAGAACCCATGTAGTAGTAACTCTTGGTTTGGCAGCGCGGCTCTGCCTCTGATCAGCATCTTGTGGTTACATAAAATGCAGAGTAACATGGCACCAATCTGTACTTATGTCTTCTACTCCACTCACACCCAAATCTGCATTCAAAAAATAGTCTGAACCAGTAGGGGGCAGCAGGGAGATGTGAGGTCTGACAGCCTACGTCCGACTTTCACTGGGTGAGTGCAGAACGCAATTTCCGCACCAGCCACAGCCACTCATATCCGCATATAAAAGATCAGGTCAGGAGAGCTGCGGCCGGTCCGGACCTTGCGGCCTGTAGTCGCCCCGTGAATCTCATATGTGTGAATCCGACCAATATCCACTTCTGGTGTCAAGACTTTAGACAAGAGCGTCCTTTATGCACCGTGTGATGTTCCTTATTGCACCCATTCACTCCTATTTTTCATGTACAATAATACAAAAACAGACAGATCCTCCTGCCATTCTGAAACGTTTCCAAAATATCTCCTAATAATTGATCCTAGTGAACAGACATCTGAATACTGCTTTACCAATGGATGAATGTGATTCTGGAACAGTCATGAGCGTCAATATTTGAGAAAAATGCTAAGAAAACAGCACAAAATTATAATAGAGGAAACCATCAACAAGTAGGATTACTCACGGCAGCTGTTATTAACACAAATATCTGGAGAGAAGAATATTAAAAAAAAAAAACCCACCATGGACAACATTTAAAATGAGAACCATTATAAATAGTATACATTGAGATCCCCCTAGTGGTGGCTGCAGACAGAATATTATCATGTATCTCTGCATACAGGGAGCTCCCCCTAGTGGTGGCTGCAGACAGAATCTTATCATGTATCTCTGTATACAAAGGAGCTCCTTCTAGTGGTGGCTGCAGACATAATCTTATGTATCTCTGTATATAGGGAGCTCCTCCTAGTGGTGGCTGCAGACAGAATTTTATCATGTATCTCTGTATACACGGAGCACCCCCTAGTGGTGGCTGCAGACAGACTCTTAGGTATCTCTGTATACAGGGAGCTCTCCCTAGTGGTGGCTGCACAAAGGATGTTATTATGTATCTGTATACAGGAAGCTCCCCCTAGTGGTGGCTGCAGACAGAATATGTATCTGTATACAGGGAGCGCCCCTACTGGAGGCTACAGACATGATATTATATATCTCTGTATACAGGGAGCTCCCCCTAGTGGTGGCTGCAGATAGAATCTTTATCATATATCTCTGTATACAGGGAGCTTCACCTAGTGGTGACAACAGACAGAATTTTATGTATCTCTGTATACAGCGAGCTCCCCCTAGTGGTGACAACAGACAGAATATTATCATGTATCTCTGTATACAGGGAGCTCCCCCTAGTGGTGGCTGCAGACAGAATATTATCATGTATCTCTGTATACAGGGAGCTTCTCCTAGTGGTAGATGCAGACAGAATATTATCATGTATCTCTGTATACAGGGAGCTCCCCCTAGTGGTGGCTGCAGACAGAATATTATCATGTATCTCTGTATACAGGGAGCTCCCCCTAGTGGTGGCTGCAGACAGAATATTATCATGTATCTCTGTATACAGGGAGCTTCTCCTAGTGGTAGATGCAGACAGAATATTATCATGTATCTCTGTATACAGGGAGCTCCCCCTAGTGGTGGCTGCAGACAGAATATTATCATGTATCTCTGTACACAGGGAGCTTCTCCTAGTGGTAGATGCAGACAGAATCTTATATTGTATCTCTGTATACAGGGAGCTCCCCCTAGTGGTGGCTGCAGACAGAATATTATCATGTATCTCTGTATACAGGGAGCTTCTAGTGGTAGATGCAGACAGAATATTATCATGTATCTCTGTATACAGGGAGCTTCCCCTAGTGGTGGCTGCAGACAGAATATTATCATGTATCACTGTATACAGGGAGCTTCTCCTAGTGGTAGATGCAGACAGAATCTTATATTGTATCTCTGTATACAGGGAGCTCCCCCTAGTGGTGGCTGCAGACAGAATATTATCATGTATCTCTGTATACAGGGAGCTCCCCCTAGTGGTGGCTGCAGACATAATCTTATCTTGTATCTTTGTATACAGGGAGCTCCCCCTAGTGGTGGCTGCAGACCTAATCTTATCTTGTATCTTTGTATACAGGGAGCTCCCCCCAGTGGTGGCTGCAGACATCATGTATCTCTGTATACAGGGAGCTCCCCCTAGTGGTGGCTGCAGACAGACAGAACTTTGTCATGTGGCTCTGTCCATGCAGGGGATTTGGAGCTCTGTATCAGAAAAGCTGATCTTTGCATTAACAATATATTTGAATATTAACCCGCACAGGATTTGCAGTTAAATACAAAGTTACAGACGTGGCAATTCATGATTAATCAACCAGGATCTTAAAATTGTAATTTCCTATCCAAACAATCCCATTAAATATTTGCTCCTAAGTATTTCAGATGAGCACTCTTCCCTGGGGGTCTGCTATGCAGACCCTGCCCCTGTTTGATCACGAAACACTGAGTCCCAAGCAGTGTGAGCCCTGGAGCGGAGCTGCATTCCTGAGACATTATCATCTTACCGGGGCTCGGAGACACCTCCACATAATCAGCGATTATACAGAAGGAAGACATTACTGTATCATTATCCAGTCCCATTAGTCTGGATCCTCCTCGTGGCTCCGGTACTCATTGAGGGGCAGGCGCTCATCCTCAGAGCACCAGGTTTACATTCCCGGCTGTTACCCTTTAAACTCTTGTAAAGTAGCAATTACTTTTCCACTGCAATTGCATACAATTTAGTGTTAGAGGATCTGTCATAAATATATAACTTCTTACCCAGGGTGAATGCCGCTGTTCTCCTGAATCCGGCGCTGTTTTTCTTTTTTTCCTGCGCCTCTCCATTCCCGAGATACAGCCTCCTCTTCTCTGTTTATAAATCTGGTCTTTTAAACAAGTGGGTGTGGTCCACAACTATGAATTCTTGAAGCCACGCTCAGTTGGCTAAAAAACCCTTAATTTATATACAGAGAATAGGGGGCCATATCTCAGGAACGGAGAGGCGCAGGAACAAAAGAAAGACATCTCCGGATTCAGGAGAACAGTAGCATTTACACTGGGGGATGAAAGTACATCAGTCGTATTGGCTGAATTTGAAGGGACGCATTCACTTTTGCAACTTAATTCAATCTGTGTACAGAAACAGTTGATGGATTTTTTTTTTAGCAGGGCTATTCTATAATTTTTCAATGTAGAGGCATTAGGATAAAGTTTCAAAAGTTTACACACCCTGTGCCATCTGGATCCATCCATTCAAAACCTCAACATGCTCTGATGGCCATTATCCACTTAAAGGAGACTGATTTATCATCACCCTAGGCAGTGTAATAAGATAACTATGGTCTGAAGGCCTCTGACCATCATCCTATTGTGTCCTGCCAGACCAAAAAGTCACTAGCTCGCTATAAAATGCTGGGGTTACCGCGGGGTCACCAGAGAAAAGGTGATCAGTACCGGTGGACATTGACCGCGGATGTATTTAAATTGCAACTCCATTCATAGCTTCTGGGGGGGGATAGTGTTTTTTGGCTCGTTATTGAATACAATGTAAAAAAAAGTCGCACATTTTTGGGTGAAGGTATTCCACTTTATCTACTTGTTGATAGTGTTTTAAAATTATGTAAAGTTGACCCCTCAAAGAGGGACTTAAAACAAAACAAAAACACAGCAATTGATGGATTTTTCTCCATGGGGCAGATTTCCTGCCAGCGAGTGCCGGAGAGAGAAGAAAGGAATCACCAGGTGGAGGTGACACATCGCACCCAGACGAAATGACTAATGCAGGAACATGCCAAAACGTCTTTACCATCATTTAAGTATTTAGCAAGTGCTGCACCCCCTTTACTGGTTAGATAGGTACAGGGGCACGCCAGTATGGGCAGCTCTGCCTGGTCTTGCCGCCTGGTCCTGCTCCCTGGTACTGTCTTCTTGACCTGTCACCTGGTCCTTTCTTCTGATCCTGCAGCTCTGCCCGGTCCTGTCTTCTGGTCCTGCAAGTCTGCCTAGTCCTGACACCTGGTCCTGTGGTCTGGTCCTGTAGCTCTACCTGACCCTACGGCCTAGTCCACCTGCCTGGTCGTGTCTTCTGGTCCTGCGGTCTGATCCTGCAGCTCTACCTGATCGGCCTACTCATGTCGTCTGGTCCTGCAGCTCTGCCTGGTCCTGTATTCTAGTCCTGTGGCCTGGTCCTATCTTCTGGTCCTGCAGCACTGCCTGATCCTGTAGCCTGGTCCTGCAGCTCTGCACACTCCTGTTGTCTGGTCCTGCAGCTCTGCCTGGTCCTGTCATCTGGTCCTGCCACCTGGTCCTGCCACCTGGTCCTGTCTTCTGGTCCTGTGGTCTGGTCCTGCAGCTCTACCTGATACTACGGCCTACTCCTGTCATCTGGTCCTGCAGCTCTGCCTGATTCTGCATTGTGGTCCTGCCGCCTGGTCCTATCTTCTGGTCCTGCAGCTCTGCCTGATCCTGTAGCCTGGTCCTGCAGCTCTGCCTGGTCATGTAGCTCTGCACACTCCTGTTGTCTGGTCCTGCAGCTCTGCCTGGTCCTATGAAAGTGGATAGGCTGAGCCTCTTGTATAACCAGCCTCAGCACATGTATAACTGACCCATATTCCATGCCCGGTGGTTTCATTCCTTGCAGATGTGGAGGAGGTCCAGTTACATCTCCACTGTCCTCCCTCATCCCTGAGGATCTTGATGATCAGTTCCATGTAATGATGTAATTGGTGAATGAACACGATCCTCGCTACGTCCCCCCGCAGCCGCTGTAATCCTGGAGGAAGACCCCACAGTATTGCCTCATACAGCTCTGGCCCGGTTTCACCCCCGGCTGTATGACGGCATTATACAAGCTGTGTGAGTGCAGATGTGGATTAGTCGCGTTTCCCACAGCTGGGCAAAAATAAAAAGTGCCGCCATATCAGGCCTAGTAAATATGGGAAATGTGCCCAAAGCTCCCCAGAGCCTTTCCCCCCTCCCGCCCCCCATGTCCACGCACGAGCCTCAGCTGGAGCACAATGATGGGTGTAGTCGTCATGTCCACGGCCGTCTTCACTAGGTGTTGTCAGACGGTTGTCAGGATTCAGTGACTCAGCAGAGACTGAAACCTTCAAGTATAAATATTTACAGCTGAGCCCCAAAACAGAAGATTTCAGGCCCCAGGAATGTGCGGCTCCCGCCGCCGCCTCCCCATCATTGTTCCTAATCCGCCTCCGAGAAAAGCGATAATTACTGAGCGCGAGGCTCCCGGCGTAAAACCAACAATGACGAGGAATCATGGAGGATCAGGGACGGATTACATCATTACTTCCAATTCTCATTTTAGATGTTTCATTTCTATGGCGCCCCCATATTCCGCAGCGCTGTACAAACATCATCATTCCTGACCGTCCCCATCAATCACACATCGGAAAAGTACTAAAAAGATCCCAAACCCATTAAAAGGGATCAGCCGCCAGATTTCACAAAAATATCAACTGTAAAGAATAGTAAATAGAACTGTGGGACCTGATGAGGCTGGTAAACTTACTATGAAAATCCATTCTAAAATTGTGTTAATCCTTTTTTTAAATTCACACTCAATCTCTGGTGCAGCCTCTATTTAAGAGGGTTTATTTTGGGACCTATTAGTTTATAGGGTCCTGTCTGAGGTCGGAATTTAATTAGGGTTTGGGGTCTGGAGCCTATTTATGGGGTCTGCTCTGGGGTCTTTATTTAGCGGTTCTAGTCTGGGTTCTGTATATGGTGTGTCCACCCATATCCAGTCCACCGCCATTAACTTGAGAACGGCAGCAGCTATAGGCATAGAAGAGGTGTCTAGGTATAGTAAAGAAGCCATGCGCTACGCAATGAAACCACCTATAGCGCCACCTGGTGGAAAACAACGGAGTTAGCATTTTTATTTAAAAAACGGAACGAGATAGAGAAAAAAAAGTGAATTACAAAGTTGTAGAGCATCATCAATTCAATACGAATCTACACCTTTGTCTGTATATTGGGGGCTAGTCTTGGGTCTACATTAAAGGGATCTACTCTGGGGATCTAGCGGGAGATAGCTAGAGGATCTATTTGCACTTTTCGGGTCATTGACACTACTTTGCCGGCTTCTGACCAGTGTACCGGGCATTCTTATCCCAATACTCTGGAAACTGAGCGGCATTTTTATGACCGGATATGTTGCAATAGAACAAAACTGGCTGATAAAGGAGTACAATAGCTCACAGAGAGCTGATGTTTATAATTATAGTAAGAGTTAATGATGAAGAAGTTGGAGGTAATAAGATGAAGTAACCTGACACGGAAGGCAAACACACGGTTACTTTGGAGAGAAGCTTTCCGCAGGCAGGACCCGACACGCAGCACCTGACACATCTGCACCGTGCAAGTTCCATCGGGCCTGGTATCTGCGCAAGAATGAAAGGGGTTCCCTCTAAGACCAGAGCTCTGTCCATCGTCCACCACATCATGTCATACATTGGCGTCGCCTTCAGTTTTGTGCTTGGGATTCAGTTCCAGCTGTTGCAAAACTACAACTCCCAGCATGCTCCAGCCACAGGTTGGCAAACATTCTGCCATACTTGATTTTGGTCTAAAATTCTGCATATAGGCTGGAGCTCACTTTTTCTGATACAGTGCTCCAAATCCCCTGCACAGACTGACTGAATTTACCTGCAGTTAACACTAGAGGGAGCTCACTAGCAAGTTTATTATTGAGTTCAATTGGAGCTCCCTCTGGTGGTGACTTCTGAAAGCCACAATCTTATCAAAAGAGCAGTGGATTTGGAGCTCAGATAAAACTGAGTGGCTACAAAGATATATTAGGAATTTTATCAATGCATAATCTGGTCAGGGTTCTTTATTTGTGAGGTCTGGGGTTATTTATTTAGTAGATAGATCTGGGATCAGTTTATTTAGAGGGTCTGGGCTGGGGTCTATTTAATGACACAATCTGGCCTGGGATGTAGTGTGGGGTCTAAATCTAGAGGGCCTGGCCTGGGGGGCTGTATAATTATGGAGGGTCCGGTCTGGGGTCTAAATCTAGTGGGTTTGGTCTAGGGATTATTAAGTTAAAAAGTCTGACCAGGGGTCTTTTTTTATTCAGAGGACCTGGTCTGGGGTCTGTAGTGATTTAGGAGACCTGTTCTGGTTAAGGTACACTTTAAAGTTAATTTTACCTAAAAAAAAAAAAAAATGATATATATTATTTTATATAATTATATATATTACTAGCTATAGTACCTGGCATTGCCCGGGATAGTAACTAAGTGTCTCTCTGTCTCTCTCCCAATCTCCACCTCCCTGTCTGTCTCCCTCTCTGTATCTCTCTCTATCTCTGTTTCTCTCTCTCTGTCTCTCTCTCTCTCTATCTCTC
>NC_134360.1:40161423-40256423 GCF_048569485.1 Anomaloglossus baeobatrachus
CTCTAAGTGCCACGTTCTGGAATTTTTGGAATCCTTTGTTGCCTTTAAGGCTTTTTAATAGGAACACATCTTTTCTTTTCTGAGGACATATAAGGTACTAAATCAAGGTGACAGTAGGAAGACCCAAATCTGGAATGTACGTGAATAAGAATGTGACAAACCACATCTGATGTACGGGAACAGAAAAGGGTCAAAAAGGGTGTACATCCCAAACGGGCAGCCCATACTACTGGACCTTAGCCTAAACATTATTTTTACCACTTTGATCCTCCATTAAGGCTGAGGATGTGACCGGCCTCCTCACTCCTCACCAGGAAAGCCTCCTCTTCAGCGCTGACTTCATCCTCCACATCTTGGTAGGTCTCATCAAAGCTCAGGTTCCTTTCATTCTCCAGCACCTATATAAAGAGAGCTGTATATCAGTTGATGATACAACAAAGACAAAGTGATGGCCCCAAAATCTGACATACTGCACCATCGCACAGAGAAATATAGGCCACATTTACGCAAACCAATTTAAGACCATTATATGAGCTATAGAAGTAGATGAAGGCTGAGGAACAATGAATAGGATCGATTGCTATCATGAGCGTCCTAACCCCTCATACAGTATGTTATCAGCAGCACAGTCTCTATTTACCTGGAGTGATATGCTGCTCATTGATTTATATGCTTGTCTACACCAGAATTGAGCAGCTTTATAAAAAACCAAGCTTCTTCTAACCTTGTGCCAAAAACATCAGCCATGGGTTCTTCTAAGCAGCTGCCTAGCACTCTGAAAATGAAAATGGTGGAGGCCCACAAAGCAGGAAATATCTATAAAAAGATAAAGTATTTTCAAGTTTCTCTTTCCTCAGTTCGAAATGTAATTAAGAAATGGCTGTTACCAGGAACAGTGAAGGTCAAGATAAGGTCTGGAAGACCAAGCTAAATTTCTGTAAGAGCTGCTGGTAGGATTGCTAGAGAGGCAAATCAGGACCCCTGTGTGACTGCAAAAGACCTTCAGGAAGATTTAGCAGACTCTGGAGTTGTAGTACCTTGTTCTACTGTTCAGAGACACCTGCACAATATGGCATTCATGGAAGAGTCATCAGAAGAAAACCTCTCCTGTGTTTTCACCATACAATTCAGCATCAGAGGTATGCAAAAGAACATCTACACAAGCCTGATGCATTTTGGAAGCAAGTCCTGTGAACTGATGAGGTTAAAATAGAATACTTTGGCCACAATGATCAAAGGTATGTGCGGAGAAAAAAGGGGACAGAATTTCAGGAAAAGAATATCTCGCAAACCATTAAGCATGGGGGGTGGATCAATCATGATTTAGGGTTGTGTTGCAGTCAATGGCACGAGGAACATTTCACAGGTAGAGGGAAGAATGGATTCAATTAAATTTCAACAAATTCTTCAAGCAAACATAAAACCATCTGTAAAAAAAAGCTGAAGTTGAAAAGATGTGAAAAAGAGGATGGCTTCTACAAATGGATAATGACCCTAAACACACGTGAAAATCCACAATAGACAACCTTAAAAGGCACAAACCGAAGGTTTTGCAATTGCCCTCACTGTCCCCTGATCTGAACATCATTGGAAATCCGTGGCTAGACCTCAAAAGAGCAGAGCATGCAAGACGAGCCAGGAATCTCACAGAACTGGAGACGAGCCAGGAATCTCACAGAACTGGAAGACATTTCCAAGGAAGAACAACGAATACAAGACGGGTCTTGGCTGCTACAGAAAGTGTTTACAAGCTGTAATACTTGGAAAAGAGGGCAGTAATAAGTACTAATTATGCAGGGTGCCCAAACTTTTGCATCGGCCCATATTAATTTTCTGTAAATTTTAAAATGTAAAAGATGAAAATATTTGTTTTTTTTACCTAAAGTACAAAGGAAATGTGTCAACTTTATGCCTTTTAGAGATCAATTCATCTTCAATTTGCTTAACTATTCACAATGCCAATAATTCTGAACAGGGGTGCCCAAACTTTTACATGCCACTGTAGATAAGTGATAGCACAGCTCACCACCACCTCCTCCTCCTCCTGTACAATGATTAATAACTAAGGATGAATGGATCCGTGGAAGTCTGAGTTCATCAGGTTTGGCCGGACTTTATTTAAAAGACCTCGAACCCCATATAAGTCAATGGGGACCCGGGCTGTAAAATGACTGTAAAATGGTTGTAGTAAGGGCTAGTGGGCTGCAAAAGGAAGCAAAATCAGGGGTAAGAGCAGGGAAACTACACTGCAAACAAATGTTGATATGACATAGATTTTTTTTAAAAAATTACGTAGGGTCCCACCTATTTTTGATAAGCAGCAATGGTAAAGCAGACAGCTGGGGGTTGGTATTATCAGGCTGGTAAGGTCCATGATTATTTGGCCCTTCCCAGTCTAAAAATATCAGCCTGCAGACGCCCCAGAAGAGGTACATCCATTAGATGCTCTAATTCTGTTACTTTGCCCGGCTCTTCCCGATTGCCCTGGTGCAGTGGTAATCAGGGTAATACTTTTGGGGCTGACGTCAGCTGTGAATTGACATCTGGCATCAACCCCCAGGGGTTAGTAATGGTGAGTCGTCTATCCGACACCCCATTGCTAACCCGACAAGGGTAGAATTAAAAAATACATACAAAGGGGAAAAAAAACATTTATTTGAATACAGACTCCCCCACACTCGCTTGTTCACCAGTTTATTAATTTTAAAAAATCCTTGAAGTTCCAATGTAATCCAATTGGAGAATATAGACTCTCCCATATTCCCTCCATCAATTTTCTAATTTAAAAGGAATCCTGGAAGTTTCAACGCATTTCAATGGGGTAATGTACCACGAGGCCCATCAATTCCTATGGAACTTCATTCTGAAACGTTCTCCGAACGAGACTCCGAAGGTCACTCCTGGGTATGCTCGTGAGAAATTCTGGGCGGATGTTGACAGCTAATGACTTATGGAGCCTCGTTCTCAGAACAAAGCTCCATAGGAATCAAAAGGCGTCATGGACATTACACCAATGGATTACTGCAGGCTGTTATATTTAGGCTGGGAAAGACCAAATATCCATGGACTTTCTCAACCTGATAATATCAGCCCCCAGCTGTCTGCTTTACCTTTCCTTGTTATCAAAAATAGGAAGGACTCCACATAATTTTTTTTAGTCTTATTTATTGCTCACAGCAATGAACAGGCATCTTCCTCATCCAATAAAGCTTGTTGATTGGCTGCTCTGCAGCTTTTCAACAAGCGTTATTGGCATATGAACAGCACCCGAACTCTGACACAGACTTTGTTATTAAAAGTCTATGTTCGAGTTCGAACCCTGGACACCCGGTGTCCGGTACCAACCACAAACCCCATTTGGGTTCCCTCACCCCTACGAATAAACACTTCTATTTACAGTAGATAACACAGGATCCACCATTCACAATAGGTGATGTCACAGCTCACCTCTGCCCCCTCCTGTAAAATTACTGATAAGACCTCTACATCAAGGTGACAGTAGGAAGACCCAAATATGGAATATATGGCAAACCACATCTGATGTACAGGAACAGAAAAGGGTCAAGAAGGGTGTACATCCCAAATAGGCAGCCCATACTACTGGACCTTAGCCTAAACACTTTTTTTCCACTTTGATCCTCCATTAAGGCTGAGGATGAGGATGTGACTGTCCTCACTCATCACCAGGAAAGCCTCCTCTTCAGCTATGACTTCATCCTCCGCATCTTGAGAGGTCTCAGTAGATAACACAGGATCCACAATTCACAATAGGTGATGTCACAGCTCACCGCATCCTCCTGTACAATAACTGATAACACCTCTATATACAGCAGATAACACTATAACCACCATTCACAATAGGTGATGTCATAGCTCACCTCCTCCTCCTGTACAATGACTGATCACACCTCTATATACAATAGATAAAACAGGATCCACCATTCACAATAGGTGATGTCACAGCTCACTTCCTCCTCCTGTACAATGACTGATAACACCTCTATATACAGCTGATAACACAGTAACCACCATTCACAATAGGTGATGTCACAGCTCACCTCCTCCTCCAGTACAATGACTGATAACACCTCTATATACAGTAGCTAACACAGGATCCACCATTCACAATAGGTGGTGTCACAGCTCACCTCCTCCTTGACCTCTGTTAAAGAAACAGAGCAGATTAGTTTTGTTGCTTTCATTTAGCTGGTATACAGCGTATCTCAAGCTCAGGCAGGATGGTCACCATTATAGTCATCATTTGTATCACTATCTAAGTGATACTTGTCCTTTAAGCAGTAAATATGTTATCTTCTCCATGAACATAGTAATGAAGGGGGTTCACATACGTTTGCCATGTGCTCTATATAATACCATGGGGCATCTCCTGCCTGGTGCCGCCAGTTCTTCCTACCATGTGACTCCATGATAATATGGCTATAATCCGTCCGTCGGCTCCTGGCTCTGGTGTAGATGCTGTGTCACATTTTCTATGTTTATCCGCTCGGTATTTCCCTTCGTTTTACTGATGAGTAATGATTATATTATATTTTAGTTTGTTTTTATTTTGAGGTTTAACTTACATTTCTTTATTTGTATAACATAAAGGGAAACAGTTCAGGGAAGTAGAGGACTTTATGGTAAAATTTTGGGGACCTTTGGACTCGAAGCCCTGTCTGAGGAATTTAGGGGAAAAAACTGAGGGAAAGTTCCTTTCAAAGTATCTCAGTGGTGGCTGTATAAGCCCCTATGTAATGAGCTCCCCCTGGTGGTGGTTGTATAAACCCTATGTAATGAGCTCCCCCTGGTGGTGGCTGTGTAAGCCCCTATGTAATGAGTTCCCCCTGGTGGTGGTTGTATAAACCCTATGTAATGAGCTCCCCCTAGTGGTGGCTGTGTAAGCCCCTATGAAATGAGCTCCCCCTAGTGGTGGTTGTATTAACCCCTATGTAATGAGTTCCCCCTGGTGGTGGCTGTGTAAGCCCCTATGAAATGAGCTCCCCCTAGTGGTGGTTGTATTAACCCCTATGTAATGAGCTCCCCCTGGTGGTGGTTGTAGAAACCCCTATGTAATGAGCTCCCCCTGGTGGTGGTTGTAGAAACCCTTATGTAATGAGCTCCCCCTGGTGATGGTTGTATAAACCCCTATGTAATGAGTTCCCCCTGGTGGTGGTTGTAGAAACCCCTATGTAATGAGCTCCCCCTGGTGGTGGTTGTATAAACCCCTATGTAATGAGCTCCCCCTGGTGGTGGTTGTATAAACCCCTATGTAATGAGCTCCCCCTGGTGCTGGTTGTATAAACCCCTATGTAATGAGTTCCCCCTGGTGGTGGTTGTAGAAACCCCTATGTAATGAGTTCCCCCTGGTGGTGGTTGTAGAAACCCCTATGTAATGAGTTCCCCCTGGTGGTGGTTGTAGAAACCCTTATGTAATGAGCTCCCCCTGGTGATGGTTGTATAAACCCCTATGTAATGAGTTCCCCCTGGTGGTGGTTGTAGAAACCCCTATGTAATGAGGTCCCCCTGGTGGTGGTTGTAGAAACCCCTATGTAATGAGCTCCCCCTGGTGGTGGTTGTATAAACCCCTATGTAATGAGCTCCCCCTGGTGCTGGTTGTATAAACCCCTATGTAATGAGTTCCCCCTGGTGGTGGTTGTAGAAACCCCTATGTAATGAGTTCCCCCTGGTGGTGGTTGTAGAAACCCCTATGTAATGAGCTCCCCCTGGTGGTGGTTGTATAAACCCCTATGTAATTAGTTCCCCCTGGTGGTGGTTGTATAAACCCCTATGTAATGAGTTCCCCCTGGTGGTGGTTGTATAAACCCCTATGTAATGAGCTCCCCCTGGTGGTGGTTGTAGAAACCCCTATGTAATGAGTTCCCCCTGGTGGTGGTTGTAGAAACCCCTATGTAATGAGCTCCCCCTGGTGGTGGTTGTAGAAACCCCTATGTAATGAGCTCCCCCTGGTGGTGGTTGTATAAACCCCTATGTAATGAGCTCCCCCTGGTGGTGGTTGTATAAACCCCTATGTAATGAGTTCCCCCTGGTGGTGGTTGTAGAAACCCCTATGTAATGAGTTCCCCCTGGTGGTGGTTGTAGAAACCCCTATGTAATGAGCTCCCCCTGGTGGTGGTTGTAGAAACCCCTATGTAATGAGTTCCCCCTGGTGGTGGTTGTAGAAACCCCTATGTAATGAGGTCCCCCTGGTGGTGGTTGTAGAAACCCCTATGTAATGAGTTCCCCCTGGTGGTGTTTGTAGAAACCCCTATGTAATGAGTTCCCCCTGGTGGTCGTTGTCTAAATCCCTATGTAAAGAGCTCCCACTGGTGGTTATATAAACCCCTATATAATGAACTCCCCCTAGTGGTGGTTGTCAAAACCCCTATGAAATGAGCTCCCCCTAGCGGTGGTTGTATAAATCCCTATATAATGAGCTCCCCCTAGTGGTGGCTGTATAAATCTGATTGTAGTGAGCTCCTTCTAGCAATGGTTGTATAAACCCCTATATAATGACCTCCCCCGGGTGGTGGTTGTATAATACCCTATGTAATGCGCTCCGCCTAGTCTTGACTGTATAAAACCCCATGTAGTGAACTCCTCCTAGTGATAATGGAGGTATATAACACTATTTAATGAGCTCCCTCTAGTGGTGACTGCATAAACCCATGATACTTTTTATACATGTCGTCCTACTCCAAGCTCTATAGGCTGAGAGCCAACTACCAATTAAGTAACTCAGGGGATGTGCATCTCTGTAATGAGGAGGGGTGCGGTGTAATGACATCAACACCCTATATAAGGTGTGCTTCATTATTAGGCAACTTCCTTTCCTTTGGCAAAATGGGTCAAAAGAGAAATTTGACGGGTTCTGAAAAGTCCAAAATTGTGAGATGTCTTGCAGAGGGATGCAGCAGTCTTGTGTGGCGCCCTGGACTAGCCAGGTAGCCACAAACAAAACACACACACACCCCCACCCCCACCCCCGGACAGTTACATTAGTCAGACACAAAACCCTTGTTGCCTCCCTCCAGGGTCTGATGTCCACACCAGGTGGGGCGGAGCCAGACGGTTGGCCCCACCCACCGAGGAGTTCACAGGCCTGGAGGCGGGAAAAGCAGTAGATCAGTTCAGGAGGGGAAAAGTGAGAGGTCACGTACTGCGAGTGTCTGGGTTGGAGCCCAGGCACTGAGAGCAAGGTTGGCAGATGGTGGTGGCCGTCTGCAGGAGTTGGTGGAACTCCGCAGAGCCGTAAGGACCGGGGCTGGGCGGTGGCCCACCGGTACCGGACCGGGGAACGGAGTGAAGCTAAGCACACAGGGCAAGGCCATCGGACCCCGACCAGGCTTGGAGCCGCCGTCAATAGTCAAATCCGAATGTGACAGGAACCCCCAGGGTTCCCTAACAACCAAGAAAAAATGAATAACTGGGTCCATAGTAACCATGTAGCATATAGGTTCATCATTAACAACAGAACAACCTACATAGAAACTCCATAATGTCATCCATACAATCCTAATTAGATTGAATACCAAACAATATTTTCTTTATAGAAATCTATAGAAAGTTTATTTAAATGCAATTTAGTAAAAAGTTTTTCCAGGGACACAAAAAAAGTGCAACACATAGTACAGAGATATGCTTAAAAACATGTGCAAAGCTAGTCAGGGAGGTGTGTCAGTACAGAACAAGCTGAAATATTGTGCATGGTATAGCTCACAGAGACAGCATAGCTAGAATGCATTCGTATGTCAGTTCCACATAATACAATCAACAGCACACTGAAGTACATGAAATGACAAATAAATAAAACGTCATGTCATAAATGTGCACTGCGGATTCAGAAACACATACAGAATATAGAAATCACCATGCATAGCTACAGTGCATTGATATATCAGTTCCACATAATGTAATTAACAACACACTGAAATGCACTGAATAGTAAGGTAAAATGTCATATTATATACATACATGGAGATTCATGCAAGATGTGAAAAGCACCATGCATGCTGTCCTATGAGCATGGAACAAAACTCAAATGGTTTTAATAACAGGACTATCCTGTGAGTATGTGCCATTGCTCAAATATGTGCGATGCAATAAGAAAACATCCTTTCAGCAAGGAAGATGGCGATGTTCCAGCATAAGTAAAGGTACTATGACCCACCAGGAACACTCCTGTGTTCAAGCCTGACACATCACCCTGCACCTCAACGCGTTTCGCTTATTGCTCCCGATGAAGCTGACCTTAATACACAATTAAAGAACATAAATATTAATCAGTAAAATGCCCTAGACCTTCAGAAATAATAAATAATAACAGTTAGCCATCCCAAACCACCCAGATATCAACTTAAAGATTTGTTAATTCTTCTTAATGGGCAATCCAGACCCCAACCCAGACCCTCTAAAATTAATTAGAGTCCAGTCCAGCGCCTAAAAATGATTCAGACCCCAAACCAGCCACAAAAATTCATCAGACCCCTGACCTCTCCAATTAATAAGATACCAGTCCAGCCCCCTAAAATGACTGAGACTCCAGACTTGACTAGGTCAGACTGCTAAAGCTGCAACACTGCAAGGTATGATGGGAGTTGTAGTTTCACAACAGATGACGGGGCCCAGGTTAGGGACCAGACCCATAGTTCAAAAGAGGATATGAGGTCGCAGAGTGATGACCTCATCACCCTGCTGCACGGCCCAGCGATGACGTGCCGACGCTCTGCTCTGCTCCACTGACTGCCTCCACTCCAGCACATGGCTAATCTGCATAGGCCACCCCTTTACAAGCAAATTAGCCATGTATAGCAGCCGAAGCTAAACTGCCCGGGTCTTAATAAAGCTAAGTAATTACCCCGTGCCCGGCCGGGCCCCCCTCTTCACCGGGCCCCATACACCAGTCATGGTTGTAATGCCTTGATAGCGGCCCTGTATATATATATATATATATATATATGACTAATAATTTTATTACTAAATCCTAGGGCATATAGGGTTAACAGACTCCCCCTGTATAATGTGTTTATCTCATTCCGAGTATATCAGACTAGTCATCATAATAAGAGGTGAGTGACTCAGTCCGCCCACAGTGGAGAATCTGTGCCGAGCCTGAAAAACTCATCGGAATCAGCAACAAGTCCCGCCGAAGCCCCCAGGACCGACTGCGAGACGTTACGGTACAGTCCCGGCCTGAATACGGGAATGCTGGACACAAACCACAGATTCCGGCCGCAGCCCCGAGACCGTGCCCCATGGGGGCCATTACAGCTTCTGGAATACTGAGCTGTCAGCTTAAAGGGATTGTCCAGGAATTTACAAAAGAACAGGAAATGGTATAAAAAGAACAATGTAAAAACCCTCCTGCTTCTCCAATGGTGCCTACATCTCATATATCATTTGTGTGACCGCTACTGCCAATCGCTGCTCTTAGAGGTGATACTTATACAGCACTACATTGCTGAGACCAGTGATTGGCTGCTTAAGGTCACATGATTGATGGGTATGATGTCATCACTACAGGACTCTCATGGTCTACCCTTAATGGATATTTCCATTTGCAGCTCCAGGATGTGTTTCTTAAATTTCTGGACAACCCCTTTAAGGAATAATAGTGAAATAGCTCCCTGCAGTGTAGCACTAGAGTGGGAGGTTCCCATAGTGGACCCCCCCTACCGATGCTGGTTGGTGCCATCAGATAACTCATTTTTGGGCAGGACGGACAAGATCTTTTCCCCCCCGCAAACCTACTTTCTCCACTTTTTTTTTCTCCACTTCTCAGATCAGAGTCTCAGGGGAAGTAACGACCTGTCCAGTGTTCCGGTCTCCCATCAGCTCTCCAAACATGTTTCTTCAGACGATAACAATGCTGCATTGTGCCGTTCCTCTGTTATCCCTCCTGGAAATGTATCACTTAATTGAATAGTGGGTATTCCTCGTGTATATAGGGCATATATTACTGACTAAACAATTGCAAACTATGTAGAGACATCGCCTATATACAAGGACGCTCAGTTTTCATATTCTTCATACATTTCCAAGAGTAACGCTGCAACACAGTGCTAGTATTTTATGGCTAATGCAGATATATCATGTGCAAGGGTGTAAAGATCACAGTTGCAGCGACCGGGCCCGGGGGTACAGGGGGCCAGCTAGATGGGCATCCGAGGGCGCGCATCCACCTAACATAACTCAGGTCCCTGCACTGTGCCGGCCGCCAATTAAGGTTATGAATATTCACTGCTCCCCACGCCCATAATCCATGGTGTGGGGAGCAGAGAATATGTTGGCAGCTGACCATGCTGTAAGTAGGTGCACAGTGACGTTATGTGCTGCGCCGGTTACAGACTGGTCAGTTGCGGCATGCCTTCATCAGAGGAGGACATCGGTGGGGAAGGTGTGTATAATCGTTTATATTTATTACTGTATGTACTGTTTATTTTTATTACTTTGTGCAGGGGGTATCATATGTACCAGGATGCGTCCAGGATTGGGACATAAACCAGGCTCGGCCATTATGAGGACATGTATATATGAGTATCGGGGTATTATGCGGACATGTATACCAGGATGGGGACATGTATGGGCCATTGAGGAAACATTTATACCAGGATGGGGTCATTATCGAGACATATATACCACGATGGGGACATATATACCAGTATAAGGCCATTATGGGGATATATACCAAGATGGGGACATGTACCAGGATGGGGCCAGGATGTGGATATATACCAGGATGGGCCATGATGGGGTCATATATACCAGGATGGGGCCATTATGGGGATATATACCAAGATGGGGACATATACCAGGATGGGGCTGGGATGTGGATATATACCAGGATGGGGTCATATATACCAGGATGGGGCCATGATGGGAACATATATACCATGATATAGCCATGATGAGGTTATACACCAGGATGGGAGACATATTTACCAGGAAGTGGCCCAGGATGAGGGACATTAGTACAGAATGGGGTCAGTACTACACAATTAAGGAGTAGGGGAGGCAACTCATATGTCTTTATAGGATTGAGAACGCTATAACGCCAGATTTGGGGGGGGGGGGGGTGCGAGCTCAAATTTTGCCCTGGGGCCCATCAGATTCTGGTCAGAATAGTGGGATAGTCCTGCATTAAATGAAGGAGACTGAATGTGCCTGCATTAAGACAGTGTTATGTGGCATAAAATGGCTTACATTGCCCTCTGCTGCAATAAATGAACTGTCGGGGTAAAAAAAAAAAAAAATATATATATATTAATAAGGGTTTTGCAAGATTCATAAAAAAATAAATATTCAGAAACAGTGCTGCCCTTGTCCAGGGGCTGGTATTGCAATAGTGACATAAATGTGCTGCAATACCACACTCAGCCATTAGACAAGAGTGGCGCTGTTTCTAAAGAAAATAAAGCAGAGCCAGGAATGCTCCGATTGCGAGGGATTCTCTATTTCCAGCTGCTTCCCATCTTCCTCCTGCTTTCCAAGTTGCAAATAAATCTTTTTTTTTTCTTTCCAGACAGGAGGAGGAGCGGGGAAAGAGGAGAATCTGTGTCACACACAGTCCGGCGTCCATTCACCTGGCTGGCAGGAGATTGTAGCTGGGATTTCCATATCTTCCCATCTATTGGCTGCGAGCGGCAGGGGAAGGGCTGGGGGATTAATTACAGAGCAGCGACTTTTTGTGTAGCTTTAGGGTACATGCTAAAAAAAAAAAAATCTGGGAGAGGCAACGACAGAAAGGAGCAAAAGAAGAACCAGGAAAGGAAATTTTGGGGAGTCATTTCATTAAATTTTTGCATTTCTTCCAAGGATTTTCTGATCTTCTGGTGCGAAAAGTGAATTTTCAAGAAGGTGGAACGCGCAGGAGACAGGACGTGTTGTGACGGGGTCACCCGGCTGATAAATCCCTGCTGCCTATAGGAAGGGGACGGATCCGGAGAGTGGATTATGCACCTACAGCAAAGGTAATTCACCTTCCCTTTTGGAAATAGTAAGTTAAGGCCCCCCCCCCCCATTCCCAGAACAACGACATATTAAAGGGGTGCGTGTCCCTTCTCCTCTCTAGATCCACTTTTCAGGACTCTAGGAAAGTTGGGTGTGTTCATATGTCAGCATTAAATCATGTATTTCTGTGGTGATGGATTAAATACAGATTTCTTCTCCGGATGTGTAGAAGATCCAGATGGGACCTGTGTGTCCATTTTGGACAAGGGGTCACAAAACATGCCAGCTTTGGATGATTATAGCCCATAGAAGTCAATGGCATTCGCTACCAATATTGAGTATATGACAAACCAGTATGTTGACCCAAGCAAGGGGAAATTATACAGTATTAAGGCATTTTGTAAGATGATGCACGTTTCGTCCTTGGACTGAGGTCTTCTTCAGAGGGTCCAGTGCTCCCGAGTCCCAAAGCATCACCATGTCTCACTCACCATGTGCCACTTATGATACTGATGTCATCTTATGTAACAGAAGGACCCTTGGCCAACCCTTAGGCATCGGGGAAGGGGTATTCCCGCCACCTCTGCAACCCAGCACCCCCAGCTATCGAACCCCTTACATTTTATCTTACTTTTACCCAGTATCCCCCTTTACTGTACTAATACCAACACAGATGGTATCTGCCCCCAATAGCTGCAGATCAGGGATATTATTGCCCTAATGGTGTCTCTGATTTGTCATGTGAGATCTGATACTTTGTGCTGTTATTGGTTTTCCTAAGATTACATTTTATCCCCTAACTTACTAATCACTGGGGGTCCGACTGCTAGGACCACCCCTTCGCTCCATTCATTGTCTAGATGATTGCTGGAGACAGGTGCTGTACTATTGTTTGGTGATTTTTTTCATCTGTGACGTTCGAGTACTCCGGGCAGTGTCATTTTTTCATCTGTGACTTTTGAGCACTCTGGGCAGTGTCTTTTTGTCATCTGTGACTTTTGAGCACTCCGGGCAGTGTCATTTTTTTCATCTGTGACCTTCGAGCACTCCGGGCAGTGTGATTTTTTTCATCTGTGACCTTCGAGCACTCTGGGCAGTGTCATTTTTTTCATCTGTGACCTTCGAACACTCTAAGCAGTATAATTATTTTCCATCTGTGACGTTCGAGCACTCCGGGCAGTGTCTTTTTGTCATCTGTGACTTTTGAGCACTCCGGGCAGTGTCATTTTTTTCATCTGTGACCTTCGAGCACTCCGGGCAGTGTGATTTTTTTCATCTGTGACCTTCGAGCACTCTAAGCAGTATAATTATTTTCCATCTGTGACGTTCGAGCACTCCGGGCAGTGTCACTTTTTTCATCTGTGACCTTTGAGCACTCTGGACAGTGTCATGTTTTTCATCTGTGACCTTCGAGCACTCTGTGCAGTGTCATTTTTTTAACATCTGTGACCTTCGAGCACTCCGGGCAGTGTCATTTTTTTAACATCTGTGACCTTCAAGCACTCCGGGCAGTGTCATTTTTTTAACATCTGTAACCTTCGAGCACTCTGGGCAGTGTCATTTTTTTCATCTGTGACCTTCGAGCACTCCGAGCAGTGTCATTTTTTTACATCTGTGACCTCTGTGCCACGGTGCGGATATATTGTGCATTAGAACCGGCGATAAAAAGACTGATGGGAGGAATTGGAGCTTGGTTCTTCCAGGGACGTCCTAGCTCAGATTGATTTCTCAAAGTAGAATTGAGGTTGCAAGAATTTGATCCTTAATTTGTAAATACCAAATTGTGCAGTTGTACCTCTACTTTTTTTGGCTTTCCTACATTTTTAAATAATATGGGACACAATCACACTCAAATGTGTTTGCCGAGGTTGGGGTTCAAGTGGAGGAATCCACCTGCTTTTCACTTTGTGATATTTTTTTTTCATCTGTGACCTCTAGTTGTGCAATGGTGAAGGTCCATGGTAAGGAACCAACGTAAGTAGATTGTGATCACTCAATAGGAGGGCCACTATTTTTTTGCAGACGCCCTTTGTTACTAGTATTTGCCCTCTGCAATTCAAACAATAGCAATATACAACCTACTGGGAGAGGACGTAGTGCGGTGGTGTAGAACGGGCAAGTGGGTGATGCCCTGTACTGGTGTGGGCACTACGATGTATCTGCCACTGGGGGACGATAATGATGCTGATGCTATGGGCACTACAATACGTTGGGCACTGTTAGGACTTCAGAGGTGCTGGAATTTAATGGGTTTTGGAAAACTCCTCTGCCCCAACTGCATTTTTTTTTTACTAAAATAACTGAAACAATAGAAATCCGTGCACCATTTTTTGAATTTTTCACCCACTCCTGGTTTTGGCTTACAAATACTGACCAAATACTGAACGTGTGGACGTGGCCTTAGCTCAATGGAGGCACTAATCCTGGCACCTCCACCGATCAGCTGTTACTAGATCTGGCAATGAATCGAGCTGATCGGCCGCTACAAAGTGATCAGAGCCGTGCGGTTCAGCACCACTCACCGCCTACATCCGACTGTCACCAGAGCGGATTAGACGGGTGCCGGGTCCTCACCGATCTCATATTGATCATCTGATGGCTAAAATCATCAATATCAAATACCTGGAGCCCCCCTTTAAGTGACATTCAGGTTGGACATCACATCTACAAACCAATCCAGAGACGACGAGATGGGTCCGCTCTACAGAAGATCAGCGCTCGTCCCTCCCCGTATCGCTATATACATGGGGGGGCGGCAGATGGGGCTTCTCCGAGACATGATGTCATCCAGACCGAGGCTTGGGTGCAGAAGGTGCGGTCGTGTATAACACTAATCTCCACATCATCAAACAAGAGGACAACCTCGCCTATCATAAAACTTCGCTACTGGAAGTGAGGGCACAAGTCAATCACTGATAGTGGGGCTGCAAAAGTAATCAATCCCTAGAGAAGTCAACAGATTTATCCGGATTGCAAATTACCCTCGATCCATCTATGGCTATGTGCGCACAGTGCGTTTTTCGCGGCGCTTTTGCATGTTTTCGGGTGCGTTTTTGGGCTCAAAACTGCATGACTGTGCTTCCCCAGCAAAGTCTATGAGATTTCATTTTTGCTGTGCGCGCACAACTTTTTTTTAAGCTGCATTTTTGAGCTTAAAAAAAAAAAATGGACATGTCAATTCTTTCCTGCGTTTTCCCCCCATGCAATGCATTGGAAAAACGCAGAAAAATGCAGAGATCAAAAACGCAGCAAAACGCAGCCAAAAACGCATGTGTTTATTTCATGCGTTTTTTTGGGCGCTGCATTTTTGTGCGCTTTTTGCGGGAAAAAACGCACAAAAACGCAGCGTCATAAAAACGCAGTGTGTGAATTTACCCTATACATCCATGCATCCCTTTATCTACCCCTCTATCTATCCATCTACCGCTCTATCCATCTATCTATCTATCTATCTATCCATTCATTCATTCATCTATCTGTCAATCTATCTATCTATCTATCCCTCTATCTATCCCTCCATCCCTTTATCTATCTACCCCTCTATCTATCTGTCTATCAATCCATCTGTCTATCCATCCATCTGTCTATCCATCCATCTGTCTATCCATCCATCTGTCTATCCATCCAGCCATCTATCTATCCATCTATCTACCCCTCTATATATCCCTCTATCTATCCATCTGTCTATCCATTCATCTATCTGTCTGTCTGTCTGTCTATCTATCTATCCATCCCTCTATCTATCTATCTATCTATCTATCTATCTATCTATCTATCCATCTATCCCTCTACCTATCCATATATCTACCCCTCTATATATCCCTCTATCTATCCATCTGTCTATCCATTCATTTATCTGTCTGTCTATCTATCTATCTATCCATCCCTCTATCTATCTATCTATCCCTCTATCTATCCCTCTACCTATCCCTCTATCTATCCCTCTACCTATCCCTCTATCTATCTATCTATCTATCCCTCTATTTATCCATCCATCTATCCCTCTATCTATCCATCCATCTATCCCTCTATCTATCCCTCTATCTATCCCTTTATCTATCCCTCTATCTATCTATCTATCTATCCTTCTATCTATCTATCTATCCCTCTATCTATCCCTCTATCTATCTATCTATCTATCCCTCTATCTATCCCTCTATATCTAGCTATCTATCCCTCTATCTATCCCTCTATCTATCTATCTATCTATCTATCTATCTCTCTATCTATCTATCCCTCGATCTATCTATCTATTTATCTATCTATCTATCCCTCTATCTATCCCTCTATCTATCTATCTATCTATCTATCTATCTATCTATCTATCTATCCCTCTATCTATCTATCTATCTATCTATCTATCTATCTCTCTATCTATCTATCCCTCTATCTATCTATCTATCTATCTATCTATCTATCTATCTATCTATCTATCTATCTATCTATCCCTCTATCTATCTATCTATCTATCTATCTATCCCTCTATCTATCTATCCCTCTATCTATCCCTCTATCTCTCTATCCATCTCCAGTTTCTAGGGGAATCCCTTGGAATGACTTCCCGGTGACATTTCTTGGCTCAGCTCTTACACATTACTGAAGCATTAATGTCTTCAGCTCCTCGCTGAGAATGGGGTAGACGGAGCAGAGGTTGCTGCCTCCATAAATAGCGGGAAGATGTCTCCTTGGCAGCTGGACAATGGCAGTCTTCTAGGAGCCCCGAGCTCCAGCCGTGCCCTTTACAATGAACCAGAACTGGCCTCTCAGGATGTCAAAGGGCCTGGAAACCCCTCAGTCTGGGGCCCACAGACCAACCAATGAACGGGAGGACAAGGTGGTGTCCGGGCAGCAGGGGGGCGCCATTTTATATGTCTTTCAGACCTTGAACATAAAGCGGCTCTAACAACAAAATGATGTAAGATCATAAAATAGCAAAAAGAAAAACCAAGCAGTGCATAGATAGATAGATAGATAGATAGATAGATAGATAGATAGAGGGATAGATAGATAGATAGATAGATAGATGATAGAGGGATAGATAGATAGATAGATAGAGGGATAGATAGATAGATAGATAGATAGATAGAGGGATAGATAGATAGATAGATAGATAGATAGATAGATAGATAGATAGATAGATAGATAGATAGATAGATAGAGGGATAGATAGATACATAGAGGGATAGATAGATAGATAGATAGATAGAGGGATAGATAGATAGATAGATAGATAGATAGATAGATAGAGGGATAGATAGATAGATAGATAGATAGATAGATAGATAGATAGATAGATAGATAGAGGGATAGATAGGTAGATAGGTAGATAGATAGATAGAAAGATAGATAGATAGATAGATAGATAGATAGAGGGATAGATAGATAGATAGATAGATAGATAGATAGATAGAGGGATAGATAGATAGATAGATAGATAGATAGATAGATAGATTGAAAGAAAGATAGATAGAGGGATAGATAGATAGATAGATAGAGGGATAGATAGATAGATAGATAGATAGATAGAGGGATAGATAGATAGATAGATAGATAGATAGAGGGATAGATAGGTAGATAGATAGATAGATAGATAGATAGATAGATTGAAAGAAAGATAGATAGAGGGATAGATAGATAGATAGATAGATAGATAGAGGGATAGATAGATAGATAGATAGATAGATAGATAGATAGATAGAGGGATAGATAGATAGATAGATAGATAGAAAGATAGATAGAGGGATAGATAGATAGATAGATAGATAGATAGATAGAGGGATAGATAGATAGATAGCGGGATAGATAGATAGATAGATAGATAGATAGATAGATAGATAGATAGATAGAGGGAGAGATAGATAGAATAATAAATTGACAATATATATTTCAATAATATAACCAATTAATAAATACTGTATTACCTACCTACCTTCATTAACCAGTCTGTCGTCTTCATAATCACCATGTACAGAGATTTCATGGGTTTTCTTGTCAGATTTTTCAACAACCTTCCTTCCAGTTCAGCTAAAGGATATAAATTGGGTATAAATTAAAAGAAAAAACTACAATGGGCCCTCATGGACGAAAATAAAATTGAATATTGATGCATCTTTGCGACATATGGAGTCCTAACCTCAGGATGGGGGGGATTTCAGAGGTCGGACGCTCAGCAATCATAAGTTAAGATCTAATCTGTAGACAGATGATAACTTACACATTGTCATTTTTTCCTTTGTATTATGGAGAAATTATTATGCGTTTACATGGGTGACCCTGAGCAGAAAGTCTCGCCCTGCACACTTCAGAATTCATCCGCCTGCTTCTGTCTTCAGTCACGTCATCAATAACCACTAATGCCCCAGGGCCATTGGGAGCCCTGCGTGCCCGGCCACTAGTGCCCCAGTCATGAGAAATCACAAATGAAGCCCTATAACTGCCTACTGCCCATTCATCCTATCCCTTTAATAAATACATATTTTTGACATGTAGCTGCATTACATATCTCCCAGCAAACTATGCGTGGTGTGATGTATCCTAGGACTGGTTATATTGCTATTAATAGCTAGTAATAGAGGGTTAAAGCACGATAATCTGTAGCCTGCAAGCATGTAGTGTGCTGGATGAGAATTCCCGCGGATGATGGGTGGAGACCTCCCTGCCCCGGGCTACACATTACAGCATGAGACACACCTATCCAGGTACAGATTATAGCGCTGAGCAAACAGATGTCCGCCTGTATATCCTGCCTGGATCTGTTATACAGAGGAAGCCGCACACACCGCACTCTATAATCAAAGGCATCCTTGGTCACCAAACACAATTCATGAGTAAAATGTGGAATAGATGTGTTGTGACTGGGTATTTGTCCTATTCTGCTGGAGCAGTCACTGTGTATGTACATTACATTACTGATCCCAAGTTACATCCTGTATTATACTCCAGAGCTGCACTCACTATTCTGCTGGTGGAGTCACTGTGTACATACATTACTGATCCGGAGTTACCTCCTGTATTAGACTCCAGAGCTGCATTCACTATTCTGCTGGTGGAGTCACTGTGCACATACATTACATTACCGATCCTGCACTGATCCTGAATTACCTCCTGTATTATACTCCAGAGCTGCACTCACTATTCTGCTGGTGGAGTCACTGTGTACATACATTACATTACTGATCCTGAGTTACATCCTGTATTATACTTCAGAGCTGCACTCACTATTCTGTTGGTGCAGTCACTGTGTACATACATTACATTACTGATCCTGAGTTACATCCTGTATTATACTTCAGAGCTGCACTCACTATTCTCCTGGTGCAGTCACTGTGTACATCCAGTCCAGAAATATTTGGACGGTGACCAAATCTTTGTGATTTGGGCTAAATGCCACTATTTTTTTTAGTTGACATTAAACAACTTTGATACAATTGAAGTGTATACTGTCAGTTTAATTAAAGGGAACCTGTCAGCAGAAATTTCGCCCAAAACCTAAAAGATTCCCCCTCTGCAGCTCCTGGGTTGCATTCTAGCAATGTTCCTGTTGTTCTTGTGCCCCATGTGAGACCAAAATACAGACTTTATAAAGCTTGTTCACACTGTGGCCATTTAACAGACAAAACCTAAGCTAGAAACAAAATGAGCACATACCCTGCAGTAAGTAAATAGTAATAATACATATAAATAATGCAAACATTGTTTATAAATAAAAGAGTGTAAAAGCCATTCCACGGTAACAAGGTGTACCCCAATTGGGACAGTCCTATCCTCTAGTATTAAAACCTCACCATGTGTCAACTGACCTCAATGTTAGATGAGGGCAGAGGAGGACCGGGGCCCGACTGTCCAGACATCTGCCCATAGGAAGCTCAAAAGTAATTGGGCAAATTAACTGTACTGTAAATAAATTGTTCGTTTTTAATACTTTTTAGAGGAGTCTTTGTAGTCAATCACGGCTTGAACTCGGGAAGCCATGGAAATAACCAAGCACTGGGTTTCCTCCTTTGTGAGGCTTTGCCGGCCTTTACTGCAGTGTTTTCAGTTGTTGTCAGGATGTTTTGGGTCATTGTCCATCTGTATGGTGAAGCGCCGTCCAATTATTGCTGCATTTGGTTGAATCTGAGCAGAAAGTCTTGCCCTTTACACTTCCGAATTCATCTGGCTGCTTCTGTCTTCAGTCATATCATCGATAACCACTAGTGCACCAGGGCCATTGTTAGCCCTGCATGTCCGGCCATCACACTGCCTCCGCCCTTGTGTTACAGAGGAGGTGCTGTGCTCTGGATCAGGAGCTGTTCCAAGCCTTCTTCAGACTTTCTTCTTCCCATGTTTCTTCTGGTGCAGGTTGATCTTAGTCTTATCTGTCTTTTCTAGTCCTTTCTACTTTTAGGCTATGTGTCCACGGTAGAATATTGCTGCGGATTTTTCTGCATGAAAATCCGCGACTTTCGCGGCAAATCCGCACCTTTTTTTTGCTGCGGATTTGCCGCGGATTTACCGCGGAATTGCCGCGGATTTTGATGCGGATTTTTTTTTTTTTCCCATTCTATAGCCAAAATCCGGATCAAAATCCGCAACAATAATTGACATGCTGCAGATTTTTCCGGATCAAAATCCGCGGCAAATCCGCCGCGGAAAAATCCGCAGCATGGACACAGCATTTCCAAAATGCCATTGAAATGGCTTGGAAGTGCCGCTGCTGCAGATTTTCGGAAAATCCGCCGCTTTTCCGCGAGAAATCCGCGGCAAAATCCGCGCATTTTCCGCAGCGTGGACACATAGCCTAAGGATGATTACTGGTTTGCACCTTGTGGTGACCCCCCTGTATTTGCACCTTGTGGTGACCCCTCTGTATTTGCACCTTGTGGTGACCCCTCTGTATTTGCACCTTGTGGTGACCCCTCTGTATTTGCCCCTTGTGGTGACCTCTCTGTATTTGCACCTTGTGGTGGCCCCTCTGTATTTGCACCTTGTGGTGACCCCTCTGTATTTGCTCTCATGACATCTTCTCTTTATGGTAGACTTAAATACTGAAACACCGACTTCCTGGAGAATGTTCTTCACGTGGGTGGATGTTGTTGCGGTTTGTCTTCACCATGGAGAGGATTCTGCTATCATTCACCCCTGTTTTCTTCCGTGGACGTCCGGGCCTTTTTGAGTTTCCATCTCACCAGTGTGCTCTTTTTATTTTGCAGAATGTACCAATCTGTTGATTTGGCCGCTCCTAACATTTCTACTCTCTCTGATGGATTTCTTCTTTTTTCAGCCGAATGATGGTCGGTTTCTCTTGCATTGAGAGCTCCTTTGACCTCATGTTGTGGGTTCACAGTAACAGTTTCCAAATGCAAACACCGCACCTGGAATCAGCTCCAGACCTTTTACCTGCTTAATTCATGATGGATTAAGAAAGCAATAGCCCATACAGCTCATTAAAGAGCTTTTGAGATAATTGTTCAATTACTTTTGGTCTCGTGAAGAAGAGGCAGCTACATATTAAAGAGCTGTAATTCCTAAACTCTTACTTCACTTAGGATGTGAATCCCCTCAATTAAAGCTGAGCGTCTGCACTTTAAGCCGAGATCGATTATATAACAGTATATTGAATATGTTTTGGTAAACAGCTAAAATGCCACACAACTTGCGTCATTGCCCAAATATTTCTGCAACTAACTGTAAATTACATTACTTATCCTGTACTGATCCTGAGTTACATCATGTATTATACTTCACAGCTGCACTCACTATTCTGCTTGTGCAGTCACTGTGTGTACATACATTACATTACTTATCTTCTACTGATCCTGAGTTACCTCCTGTATCATACTCCAGAGCTGCACTCACTATTCTGCTGGTGCAGTCACTGTGTACGTACATTACATTACTTATCCTGTACTGATCCTGAGTTACCCCCTGTATTATATTCCAGAGCTGCACTCACTATTCTGCTGGTAGGGAGCTGCTAATTTAGAGTGTTGTGTGTTTTGTGTGCAAACCAGTGGATGAGCTCTTCCTTACCCAGGATGGGGTACCACACCTCTGGCTGAGATGCAGTACCTCTGTGGCGACTGAAGCCTCAGGGGCGCCACACATACATTACATTACTTATCCTGCACTGATCCTGAGTTGCATCCTATATTATACTCCAGAGCTGCACTCACTATTCTGCTGGTGGAGTCACTGTGCACATACATTACTAATTCTGTACTGATCCTGAGTTTCATCCTGTATTTTACTCCAGAGCTGCACTCCCTATTCTGCTGGTGCAGTCACTGTGTACATACATTACTTATCCTGTACTGATCCTGAGTTACATCCTGTATTATCCTCCAGAGCTGCACTCACTATTCTGCTGGTGCAGTCACTGTGTACATATCACATTACTTATCCTGTACTGATCCTGAGTTACAGCCTGTATTATTCCAGAGCTGCACTCACTATTCTTCTGGTGCAGTCACTGTGTACATACATTACATTACTTATCCTGTACTGATCCTCAGTTACATCCTTGTATTATACTCCAGAGCTGCACTCACTATTCTGCTGGTGCAGTCACTGTGTACATACATTACATTACTGATCCTGTACTGATCCTCAGTTACATCCTTGTATTATCCTCCAGAGCTGCACTCACTATTCTGCTGGTGCAGTCACTGTGTACATACATTAAATTGATTATCCTAAGCTGATCCTTCTGCATCTTTATTCAGATGCATTTGCCATGAATGAGGAGTATGACAAGAGTTATGACCACTATTATAGACCACACAGGGGTTTCCCACCAGCATTTCCACAGTGAATCCATGCACTGTGTTATTCCACCTTCTCTCCTGCATTGCTGCACATTATGCGGTTCACTGTGTCCTCCTGCTTTCCCAGAATCAGTATAAAATGGGTGAAACGTTTTATCCCCTTCACAGATGATGATGGTTGTAGGAGTGCAGAATTATTGAACTTTAAATATTGGGCCTGAACCCAGAAGCCGGCACAGACCTCCGATTGCTGTGATGGATTTAGCAGGCGCTGTGCACGGCTGGTTTTTAGATTTCCTGCGCTGCCTCCTCCGTTTTGCACCGTCATCCCCCAGGTTGTAAGTAAAACCAATGTTTCCTGGAGGTCTGCCCGGCTGTGGGTGACAGATTAGAATTCATCTTAGATGATGTTTACTGGAGGAACTAAACAAAAATGAAGGGTTTATATTCTAAATATGCCTTTTCTACCTTCAGGACGTTACCATTTCCATATCTCTGCTTGCTGTCGCTAAAGGATACATTTTTTAGATTTTATAGGATGGCCGCCTGTACAGCCCTATGACCCCTTACACGTGTGAGGTTGGTACATTTATGCCCAGATTAGCCAAAGAGACATTTTGCCTTTGAGTCATCTAAGAGTGGACACGATCCTGTAGTGGGTGGGCCTACCCCCTACTAGTCTAGCATAGATAACCCGGCACTGTTGTTATTAAAAATGTTTTACTATTGTTATATGATGTGTTAGGGCACCCCCTAGTGGCCGGGTGGGACGGCTGTTGCCACCGGGGAGGAGGAGTCGGCCGGATATCTAGGCAAGGGCTGAATGTGTGTGGGAGAGAGGATCCGGGTCAGCGGAGAGTGAGCATCTGCAGCGGCAAGTGCGATTGTGTGAGCGGACCATCAAGGGACACCGGAGATCAGGAGGTGGACGCAACCTCAGAGCCTATTCTGCCGGTGTGGGTCCGGTGTATGCTTGGCTGAAGAGTGGGAGCCCGGAGGAAGTGGAGTACTTTGGGCATATCCCCACCAGAGGGTGCGTTTGGGCAGGTTGTCCCCAGCTCCACTAATATTGCCGGAATCCGCTGACCGGAGTGTTTTATCTTTGTGAATAAATGTCGTTTTTATTGCATCTGGACTTTTGCCTGCAGCCTTTTTGTGCATCGGCCGATGAAGACACCGACATACACTCTCTCAACATAAAAGAGGTGATGAAGCCAGGGATGTGCCTTGAATACAGTGCTGCCACGACTACACAGCCAGAGGCCTCCCTGGCTGGTCACTTCAAGTGGCGTAGTCGGCAGGATACGAGTCCCTTGCCGGAGAACCAGGAGTCTGAAGACCAAGTAGTGCCTGAAGCACGGAATTCGGACTATGAAAAAAGATTTCCAGTCCCATGGTGGGAAGAAGAAACAGTGCCTGAGGCGTTGGACCGGGCACAAGATGGCGGCAAGATGGCCGTTGTCTGTGAAGAAACAGAAAGCGCGCGGAAAATTGGCGCCGAAAGAAGAGCCTGGGGCTGGCCGGTGCCGAAGAGAAAGCATGGAGTACTCCGCCCAAAGAGGGGAGGCGCCAGCTCCAGGGCACGGAAGAAGAAAAGGAAAAAGAAGTACCTCAGCGGAGGAGTCAAGATGAGGCGTGAGTCTGGAGGTGGAGTCCGTGTAAGAGCGGGAAACGAAGACCCGCCTCCACTTCCTCCAGCCTCAGCGTCGACACCACCGCCATTACTAGCGATTCTGTCGGAAACCGAGATGGAGAACTTTGGGCAACCTGCGGAGTTGGCGACGACTATGGCCCTCATCAGCCTCGGTCGAGGCCGACCCCGGTTCGCCCCTGCTAGCGAGGCCACGATAGCGGACCTTCCCATTGGACCGGGAGGTTCTACGAGGCCAGACAAAGTTTCTTGGAAGACCTCATGGGATGCTCAAACCGGGAGCACTATCACAGAGGTGAAGGCGACCTATGCTACTCCGCCCATGCCAAGCCGTCCGGGGGCTGCTGCTCTCCCATGGGACACCCCGCAGCTTAACGCCGCCGCCACACCATTTGTTCCGGCGCCAGAGTCGGCCGAGGAGTTAGCCGGGCGTCTAGAGAAGGACCACCTGGGCTTCTTCTGGGACCCAGTCATCGTCCCGCCGGAGGAGTCGCGCCCCAGTGTTCCGCCCCCGAAGCCTGACCCCGTCCAGGAACGGCTCCTGGCTGAGACCATTGTCCGGGAAATGCTGTTCGGTGCCGGTGGCGAGAAGTTAGCCCAGCAGTTTGTGACCGGGGTGGTAGTCAAGTTTAATCAGCAAGAGGGATACGGCTTCATCCGAGAAGTAGAGACCGGGGATGATTATTTTTATAACCGGGTTCATCTCGACGTCGAAGGACTCCCTAAGCGACTTCACACCCTTTGGCCGGGCGAAAAAGTCACCTTTCTGCCGGATGCCGGTAGCCGCGGCCTGTTTGCCGTCTGCGTCTCCCGCATGCCGACCACCCGGGAAGCGGAGCAGTGGCAGGAGGAGATAGAGTGGGAGGAGCAGCAAGAGCGGCGCCGGAGCCATGCCAAACCGCTCCCGCCCGCGCCTTTTCAGCCCAGGCGCGTCCTGGCTGCTGCCCCGGAAGCAGCGATGGAACCGGCTCCTGATCCGGAGAAGTTCCCAGCCGTGGTAGCGGTGACCCAAAATGTGACTAATAAGCCGGTCATTATGCTGGATGCACCACCACCATCCCGGGCAGGAACACCGTCACCGCCAAGAGGAGCTGCAGCAGCTGTGCCGGAGGAACCGTCCTACGCCCCGGTGTCTTTCAGGCGAATCCGCCGCCAACCGGGACAATCTCTAGGGGCCTACATCCAGGCTCAAGCGGAAGAATGGAAGAGAGCCTGGCCCCCAGAGTAAGTTGTTGCCTCCAGCACCTGCCGAGACCGGTGTTGTTCAAGACCGGCGAAAAGTTCTGTTGTTGTTGCAAAGTTTGACGGGCCTGTTGCCCTCCAGCGAAGACCGGGAGCGCTACTGAAGCCTCCGGGCACCCATCTAAGACCGGGAGCGCTGTTGAGCCTCCGGGCGCCCATCTAAGACCGGGAGCGCTGTTGAGCCTCCGGGCGCTATCCAGAGACCGGGAGCGCTGTTGCGCCATCAAGCGCCCCTCAAGACCGGGAGTGCCGCTGAACTGGTGCCGCTGTTGAGGACTGAACCGAAAGGTTTTTATGTGTTTATGTTTTTATGTGGTTAAGAGCCTTGCCGGGAGGCTCGGATTTTAAGAGGGGAGGCATGTAGTGGGTGGGCCTACCCCCTACTAGTCTAGCATAGATAACCCGGCACTGTTGTTATTAAAAATGTTTTACTATTGTTATATGATGTGTTAGGGCACCCCCTAGTGGCCGGGTGGGACGGCTGTTGCCACCGGGGAGGAGGAGTCGGCCGGATATCTAGGCAAGGGCTGAATGTGTGTGGGAGAGAGGATCCGGGTCAGCGGAGAGTGAGCATCTGCAGCGGCAAGTGCGATTGTGTGAGCGGACCATCAAGGGACACCGGAGATCAGGAGGTGGACGCAACCTCAGAGCCTATTCTGCCGGTGTGGGTCCGGTGTATGCTTGGCTGAAGAGTGGGAGCCCGGAGGAAGTGGAGTACTTTGGGCATATCCCCACCAGAGGGTGCGTTTGGGCAGGTTGTCCCCAGCTCCACTAATATTGCCGGAATCCGCTGACCGGAGTGTTTTATCTTTGTGAATAAATGTCGTTTTTATTGCATCTGGACTTTTGCCTGCAGCCTTTTTGTGCATCGGCCGATGAAGACACCGACATACACTCTCTCAACATAAAAGAGGTGATGAAGCCAGGGATGTGCCTTGAATACAGTGCTGCCACGACTACACAGCCAGAGGCCTCCCTGGCTGGTCACTTCAATCCTATTGTCAGGAGGTCACCAAAGAGTCACCCATGATAGATATACTGTCTATATAAGGGTCAGCTATGATCATGAAGTGTTGTCATAGTAGATATGTTTTTACTAGTCATCATGGCGTGGACATGTGCTTAGTGGTTGATCATGAAGAGGACATGTGTACTAGGTCATCATGGACTCTACACTTGTTAATAGGATCATAATGGTGTGGGCATATATCTAGTGGGTCACCATGGACTGGACAAGTGTCTACTGGGTCATCATGGGCTATAGACTTGTCTACTAGGTCATCATAGAGTAGACATGTGGTTATTGTATCATTATAGTTCAGACAGGTTGCTACTAGGTGATCATAAAGTGAACCTGTTTCTACTGGGTAATCGTTGAGGGGACATACAGTATGTCTACTGGGTCATTGTGGAGTAAACATGTCTAAACGAATGATCTTTATCTACCGTGGGTCATCATGAAGTGGATATATGTTTATTGGATTATCATAAAGTGGACATGTGTCTATTGGGTCATCATGGAGTGGGCACAAGTCTAATTGGTCATCATATAGTAAGCACAAGATTTCTGGGTCATCATGGAGTGGGCAAGTGTCTACTGGGTGATCATGAAGTAGATGTGTAGACTATACTAGGTCATCATGAAGTCAGCTAACGTCTACTGGGTAATCATGGAGTGGACATGTGTCTACTGGCTGGTGATGAAGTGGATAAGTGTCTACTGGGTGTTGATGGAGTGGACAAGTGTCTACTGTGTTATAATGGAGTGGACATGTATCTACTGGTTGATCTTGGAGTTGACATGTGTCTACATGGTAATAATGGGGCAGACATGTATCTAGTAGGTCATCTTGCAGTGGAAACATGTCTATTTGGTAATCATGGAGTGGGTGCATGTCTACTGACTGATAATGGAGTGGACATATGTCTACTGGCTGATGATGAAGTGGACAGGTGTTTTCTGAGTGATGATGGAGTGGACATGTGTCTACTTGGTGTTAATGGAGAGGAGATGTATCCACTGGTTGATCATGGAGTGGACAGGTATCTCCTGTGTCATAATGGAGTTGACATGTGTCTGCTTGGTCATAATGTGGTGGACATGTATCTATTTGGTCATCTTGCAGTGGAAACAGGTCTATTTGGTCATCATGGAGTGGGTGCATGTCTACTGACTGATAATAGAGTGGACATATGTCTACTGGCTGATGATGAAGTGGACAGGTGTCTTCTGGGTGATGATGGACAGGACATGTGTCTACTGGGTGATGATGGAGTGGACATGTGTCTACTTGGTGTTAATGGATTGGAGATGTATCCACTGGTTGATCATGGAGTGGACAGGTATCTCCTGTGTCATAATAGAGTTGACATGTGTCTACTTGGTCATAATGGGGTGGACATGTATCTGCAGTGGAAACAGGTCTATTTGTTCATCATGGAGTGGGTGCATGTCTACTGGCAGATCATAAAGTTGACATGTGTGTCTTGGGTCATTATTGAGAGGACACATGTCTAATTGGTCATCATGGAGTAAACGTGTCAACTGGGTCATCATGGAATGGACATTTTTGGTTCTCTGGGTCTTAGGAGACTTGTGTGGAATATAAATAATCATTTTTTGGAAAGGTCTTCACCTTTAGGGCACATCTATTTGTAAAATATTCATGTTATCTGCTCGCTTGCAGGTGTATCAGCACCGCAATAATTTCGGTGTCAGGCGCACTTGTAAATTATTTGTTCTTTCAGGCTCAGCCCATCGATACCTTAATAAAGCGAGCTCTTCAAAGCTGGGAAACACAAAGGAAATCTGGGGGAGTCAGCGACGGTGGGAAATTCCTACATTATGAGCTCAAGGAGGGCTACGACTAATCGTGTACCTCTTACCTTGGGTCACAGAAGAAAGAAGCAATGGGGACTTCAAAGGGAAAAACATTAGATATAGAAGTGTTAGAAAGGAGGACATGATTAATGTTCCTCGTGTGAAGGAGATTGGGGAGTAAAGAAGAACACTTCACAGATGTAGCCATTTCATCTGCACATAAGAGGCCTCGAGTGCCCCGGTCATGGCCATTTACTGAACAATGTAGACCTTAATGAGAGCAAGTTCTTATCTGCAACCACTTGACAGTCCAGAAAAGTTTCAAAAAGTTTTCTAATGAACTTTCTGTAGCAGTTTATCATAGTTTTCAAGGTCTCTGCTTCCGGTCATTAAGGAAGAACCTTCTTCCAGAGAAGAGTCATGGTCATGTCCTGGATGCACAGGTGCCCGACTCAATGAATAGATTGGTACATGTTATGATCTTCTTGCTAATGTTAACTTGTGGGAATCACAATGGCATTAAAGGGAACCTGTCACCAGATTTGGTGACTATAAGCTGCGGCAACCACCAGTGGGCTCTTATATACAACATTCTAACATACTGTATATAAGACCCAAGGCCGCTGTGTAGAACGTAACAATCACTTTATAATACTCACCTAAAGGGCGGTGTGGTGCAGACTGGTCAGATGGGTGTCTCCGTTCTTTGGTACCGATGCTTCCTCTTTCGGCCAGCTTTGTCCTCCTTCTTCTGAGGCCTGGGTGCATGACGAGCCCTATGTCATACACACTGGCCGGCATTGAGGTCCTGCGCAGGCGCACTATAATACTTTGATCTGCCCAGCTCAGGGTATTGTAGTGCGCCTGTGCAGGACCTCAATGCCGGCCTGCGTGGATGATGTAGGACGCATCATGCACCCTGGCCTCAGAAGAAGGAGAACAAAGATGGCAGAAAGAGTTAGCGCCGGTACCGGAGAACGGAGACACCCATCTGACCAGTCTGCACCGCACCGCCCCTTAGGTGAGTATTATAAAGTGATTTTTACGTTCTACACAGCGGCCTGGGCTCTTATAAACAGTATGTTAGAACACTGTATATAAGAGCCCACTGGTGGTGGCCGCAGCTTATAGTCGCCAAATCTGGTGACAGGTTCCCCTTCAGCCTCCTGACTATGCCATTGCACAACTGAATCAGACCACCCCGTTCAGGATGCAAATAGGGGCACATACCAAAAAGAGTGAGGGCACCATTGCAAATCAAGGTGCTTTCACTTAGCCCAGCACCTCCAGGAACTATAACCATGTGCAAGGGACATGGCCACCATCGTCTGCCCTCCGCAGTTGGTTTTGCAACGATCCTCCATATTGTAGTAAAAGGCAGTAAGCTGCAATACCAGATCCTGCCTGTAGATGAGAGTGGCGCTATTTCTAGGAAAACTTCTTTGTTGTGATTCCTGGTGGTCCCAGAAGACAGGACCATTGTCAATAACATTTCTTCATGTAATTTTTAAAGTCTTGGAACCCACAAGTGGTTGGAAGAAGATGGGATCCTGTATTGCCACTTACTAATAGGAGTTATGGACACACAAAGGGTTAGCTCACAACATGTGTGTGCCAGTACGTTCCGGCAGATGTAAGGTGGCCATATCTAGCTCTGGTTCCGGGCTCCCACCACCTGCTCAGGCTAAAATGCTGTAAATTTCGACAAATTCCAGGAATTCCAAGTATAAAACAAATGTCAAGATGTGAATCCCTCTCTGACTTGATCGGCCCATAGACGTTGACAGGCCCCGGGGCGCGTGAGACGCCCGTTAGCTACTTGACTTGACATTATATTTAATAGGCTTATTGCGATAATGGACGGCAACCACATCACAGCGCCACATGTGAGGTCTGAACCAGATACCTCCGCAGCCCAAGTCTGTTTAGACACACGCTTCCTCTTTTATAATTGTGCCTGGTTGGGACTGACCCTCTGTCTATAGCCAGCGGCAAATATTTGGATAAGGGATGTACATGTGACTCATAACGTTGCACGAGAATATAGGGAAACGATGATTAAAAGGAACGTATCATCCAAAAATGACCTAATTGTTTCAATCCTGTTTTTTGTGAAATTTATTTATTTTTTAATATTCAATATCTATATTACAAAAAAAAATCTTACAGTTTTTACACCGCCCACTACGTCTAATACTTTACTCCTGCCCTGTAGGGATATATTTTTGGCAGTATCATTACCATTACAGACAGGATTCAATGACTGATAACACCTCTATATACAGTAGATAGCACATGATCCACCATTCACAATAGATGTCACAGCTCACCTCCTCCTCTCTCTGTACAATGAATGATAACACCTCTATTTACAGTAGATAGCACATGATCCACCATTCACAATAGATGTCACAGCTCACCTCCTCCTCTCTCTGTACAATGAATGATAACACCTCTATATACAGTAGATAGCACATTATCCACCATTCACAATAGATGTCACAGCTCACTTCCTCCTCTCTCTGTACAATGAATGATAACACCTCTATATACAGTAGATAGCACATGATCCACCATTCACAATAGATGTCACAGCTTACTTCCTCCTCTCTGTACAATGAATGATAACACCTCTATATACAGTAGATAGCACATGATCCACCATTGACAATAGATGTCACAGCTCACCTCCTTCTCCTGTACAATGACTGGCAACACCTCAATATACAGTAGATTTCAAAGGATCCACCATTCACAATTATGAGCTACCGATAACCGCGAATAACCTATAGATCCTCATTCTCAGAATGAAGCTCCATAGGAATCAATGAGCGTCGTGAGATTGCACCATTGGATTACATCAGAACTTCCAGGATTTCTTTTGCATTAACACATTGGTGAATGATTGATAGTGTAGGGATTGGGAAGTCTTTATTCAAATAAAAGTTTTTTTTCCTGCGCGTGCGTGCATTTTTAACTTTACACTTACTCAGTTAATGGGGACATCTGATAGACGCCTCTCCATTACTAATACCTGGGCTTGATGCCAGCTGTCAATTCCAGCTGACATCAACCACAAAAGTATTACCCCGATTGACACCGTACCAGGGCAATCGGGGAGAGCCGAGTAAAGTGTCATAATTTAAGCATCTAATGGATGCTGCAGCGCCACTTCTGGGGTGGCTGCGGGCTGTTATTTTTAGGTTGGGAAGGTCCAAATAATCATGGGCCTTCCAGGCTTGATAATATCAGCCCCCAGCTGTCAGATTTTCCTTTTCTGTTTAACAAAAATAGGGGGGACCCCATGTCATTTTTCAAAATGTATTGTTCACAGCAAACGTACAGGCATCTTCTGCATGTTGATTGGCTGCTCTGCAGTCTTTCAATAAGCTTTATTAGCATACAAACAGCACCCGAACTCCAAACTCTGACACTGACTTTTTTTAAAGTTTGTGTTTGAGTTTTGAGTCCTGGACACTCAGTTTGCTCATCCCTACTGATAACACCTCTATATATACTAAGTAGATAACACACAGGAGTCATCATTCACAATAAGTGATGTCACAGCTCACCTCCTCCTCCTGTACAATCACTTATAACACCTCTATATACAGTAGGTAACACATAATTCACCAGTCACAATAGGTGATGTCACAGCTTACCTCCTCCTCCTCCTGTACAATGACTGATGACACCTTTACATATATTAGACAACACAGGACCCACCATTCACGATAGGTGATATCACAGCTCACCTCCTCCTGAGAAATGCCTTTACATTTATTCACTTTAAAGGGTGTGTAGACTTCTGGAACCATTTTGAACATTGCAAGACATCTAAAAAAATGAAGCAACTTAGTCATGTCATAGTTAAAAAAAATCTTACCATTTTCTATATGTAGCTTTTATGCAGTTCTATATGTCTCTGTAGTTTCAGACTACAAAAAAAAGTCTCTGCCGCCTGATCCTATGTTCCTCTGCTTCTCAGAAAGTGAGCCACATGGAAAAGAGTAACACAGGATCAGACTACACAGGATTTATTTGTAGTCTGTAACCATGGAGACACATAAATCTGCACAGGAGTTGTATACACAAAATAATAGATTTATTTTTTATTGTAAGCAGTTCTTTTGCAGATCTATGTGTTTCCATGGTTACAGATTTGAAACAATATCCGTGTCTAGTTTAATGATGCATACATGCAATATTCCACTCTATTTGCTACCGTAACATATTGTTTTGAGGTTATAATATGCCGGCAGCACACGTCAGCATAATGATCCCACATGTCCAGCTCTGCTAGATCTCAGAATACCTGATGAGGCTCAATGGTTTTCCTAGGCTTCGGGAGACTGTCAGTAGGAATTGCATGGAGTGTATGTTTTCTATTAGCGGCAAAAATCGTGATGATTGCTGTTTCCTGTAGAGGACAGAACTTCTGGTTAAATCAGACACTTACCAATCTGTAAATCTGCTCCCAATTTTCTACATGGGATATTATCGAATGGTAAATTTCCTTTAAAACATTTCAAACTAAATCACTTTCTAATAGACTTTATGCAAAAATTCCTCACAATTTTTTCAAAACCTCTGCTGTCACATTGATTGTTAAATACAATGGCTAAAATCCTGCCCTGGGCTTATTTTTTTGTTAAATTTAGATTTTTTTGTCGATTCTTTTTTTTAATTACTTTTGCATGTAAGCACTGCAGCTGTGTGAGTAGTGCTGGCCACATTCACTGCTAACATAAACGTAAACTTCAATTCTATTTTTACTACTTGGAGATTGTCTACAATGTGATGTTGACGGATTTGTTGATCTTATGTTGTGTTATTATTAGCTTTGCTCGTTAAATAAAGAAACAATGTGCTGTGATTTTCTTGCCATCTGTATAATTGTTTCAAAATTATATGGAATTAAAAGTTCACAAATAGTGATGAACGGACACTGCCATGCTCAGGTGCTCAGTACTTGTAACTAGTGATAAGCGAGCACTACCATGCTCGGGTGCTCAGTACTCATAACTAGTGATGAGCGAGCACTACCATGCTCGGGTGCTCAGTACTCGTAACTAGTGATGAGCGAGCACTACCATGCTCGGGTGCTCAGTACTGGTAACTAGTGATGAGCGGGCACTACCATGCTCGGGTGCTCAGTACTGGTAACTAGGGATGAGCGGGCACTACCATGCTCAGGTGCTCAGTACTGGTAACTAGTGATGAGCGGGCACTACCATGCTCGGGTGCTCAGTACTTGTAACTAGTGATGAGCGGGCACTAGCATGCTCGGGTTCTCAGTACTCGTAGCTAGTGATGAGCGGGCAGTACCATGCTCGGGTTCTCAGTACTCGTAGCTAGTGATGAGCGGGCACTACCATGCTCGGGTGCTCAGTACTCGTAACTAGTGATGAGTGAGCACTACCATGCTCGGGTGCTCAGTACTCGTAACTAGTGATGAGCGGGCACTACCATGATCGTGTTCTCAGTACTCGTAACTAGTGATGAGCGAGCACTACCATGCTCGGGTGCTCAGTACTCAACTAGTGATTAGCGGGCACTACCATGATCGTGTGCTAAGTACTCGTAACTAGTGATGAGTGAGCACTACCATGCCCGTGTGCTCAGTACTCGTAACTAGTGATGAGTGAGCACTACCATGCCCGTGTGCTCAGTACTCGTAACTAGTGATGAGTGAGCACTACCATGCCCGTGTGCTCAGTACTCGTAACTAGTGATGAGTGAGCACTACCATGCCCGTGTGCTCAGTACTCGTAACAAGCAGTCGGACGCTTGGACAGGCAGGATTCGAGTAGTAGAGTATAATGGAAGTCATTGGGGAACTCATGCAATTTTCTGGAAGGAAAGGCTCAAATTTCCCATTGACTTTCATTATACTCTTCTACTTGAGTTGTGCCTGTCCAAGCATCTGATTGCTTGTTACCAGTACTGAGTACTCGAGCATGGTAGTGCTCACTCATCAATAGTTACGAGTACCGAGCACCCGATCATGGTAGTACCCTCTCATCACTAGTTACGAGTACCGAGCACCTGAGCATGGTAGTGCCCACTCATCACTAGTTACCAGTACTGAGCACCTGAGCATGGTAGTGCTCACTCATCAATAGTTACCAGTACTGAGCACCTGAGCATGGTAGTGCCCGCTCATCACTAGTTACGAGTACTGAGCACCTGAGCATGGTAGTGCCCACTCATCACTAGTTACCAGTACTGAGCACCTGAGCATGGTAGTGCCCACTCATCACTAGTTACCAGTACTGAGCACCTGAGCATGGTAGTGCCCGCTCATCACTAGTTACGAGTACTGAGCACCTGAGCATGGTAGTGCCCACTCATCACTAGTTACCAGTACTGAGCACCTGAGCATGGTAGTGCCCGCTCATCACTAGTTACCAGTACTGAGCACCTGAGCATGGTAGTGCCCGCTCATCACTAGTTACGAGTACCGAGCACCTGAGCATGGTAGGTAGTGCTCACACATCATTATTTGTGACCATTTATTCCATTTTGTCTTATATACCGATCTTTTTTGTGTCTTGCAGGAATAGAAGATGATAGGGTCAATTGCCCTCCTAGTGGCACTACCTGCACTAATAATATTCCCTGAGCGGAGCTCCGGTCAGCAAGGTATGTAGAAACACCAACAATGATTATCCTGCTAAGATCCATTAGATTAATTTATTAAATCCTCCTTTATTATATGCTAATTAGGTGCCTTGTAGATGGTGGGCGTGGCTGAGTGGTGCTGTGCACCTTCCCATTTGTTTCTTCAGGCTTTCTCCTCCCTGGTCTTACTTGATTGACAGCACAAGCTTCATGGAAGCCCGCAGACAGCACTATCTTCACTGTAATCTTGCGCCATTTGTAACAGTAGCAGCGCACACAGAGAACAGCAGGAGAAAGGCTGAAGAAGCCTGTGAACAGTGCAAGATTTCAGTGGTGACATCGCTGCCTCCCCTGAGGCCAGTGTTGTCAATCAACAAGACCAAGGCGGACATAACAGGTCAGTAAGGGTAAAATTGCTTGAATAATAAGAGGTGATTGACTGCTGTGGGCAGATAAGACTTTCTTAACCCATCTTGCAACGGTGGAGTCTGTAGCATCCAATCAGATCACAGCTTTCACTTTACCTCAGCATTATAAGAACTGAAAGCTGAGCTGTGATTGGTTGTATGGGCAGTAAAGATGGATTTTTTTGAGTGATGGTGTCTGTAGCAACCAATCAGAGCACAGCTTTCATTTTACCTCAGCAGTATATGAAATGAAAGCTGCAGTATTTAGTGGTTGTGGTGGATTAAACTTCTGTTTCTAACAATGTGATCAAAATGGCTACATGTTGGTGTCATAATTCACCCGACAACCTTTTGTACATGTGTAATGAAGAAACAACAAAGGGACATTACAGACTTTGCTAGAAAAGTGTATTATGGGCTAATTGGTGTGGGCTCCTCATGTAGTGTGTCCTGTTTGGGTACAAGATTTAAGACAGCGGTCAAAATTGAAGAAAGACCTTTCGTTTTGGCGTGCCTACGATCTGGAGAGAACGGCAAAATCATAGTGATGACGGCTACTTTTGTACATGGAGGGATTCAACCCTAAAAATAAGAAGGAAATTACACTGTGTGCAGAATTATTAGGCAAGTTGTATTTTAGAGGATTTTTTTTATTATTGATCAACAACTATGTTCTCAATCAACCCAAAAGGCTCATAAATATCAAAGCTTAATATTTTTGGAAGTTGGAGTGGGTTTTTTTAGATTTGGCTATCTTAGGAGGATATCTGTTTGTGCAGATAACTATTACTGTGCAGAACTATTAGGCAACTTAATTATAACCAAATATATTCCCATCTCACTTGTACATTTTCACCAGGTAAACCAATACAACTGCGCAAAATTTAGAAATAAACATTTCTGACATGCAAAAACAAAACCCCAAAAAATTAGTGACCAATATAGCCCCCTTTCTTTATGATGACACTCAGCAGCCGACCATCCATAGATTCTGTCAGTTGCTTGATCTGTTTACGATCAACATTGCGTGCAGCAGCCACCACAGCCTCCAGACACTGCTCCGAGAGGTGTACTGTTTTCCCTCCCTGTAGATCTTACATTTTATGAGGGACCACAGGTTCTCTATGGGGTTCAGATCAGGTGAACAAGGGGGCCATGTCATTATTTTTTCATCTTTTAGAACTTTACTGGCCAGCCACGCTGTGGAGTAGTTGGATGTATGTGATGGAGCATTGTCCTGCATGAAAATCATGTTTTTCTTGAACGATACCGACTTTTTCCTGTACCACTGCTTGAAGAAGTTGTCTTCCAGAAACTGGCAGTTGAGCTTCACTCCATCCTCAACCCGAAAAGGTCCCTCAAGTTCATCTTTGATGATACCAGCCCATACCAGTGCCCACCTCCACCTTGCTGGCATCTGAGTCGGAGTGGAGCTCTCTGCCCTTTACTGATCCAACCTCTGGCCCATCCATCTGCCCATCAAGAGTCACTCATTTCATCAGTCCATAAAACCTGTGAAAAATCAGTCTTAAGATATTTCTTGGCCCAGTCTTGACATTTTATCTTCTGTTTCTTGGTCAGAGGTGGTGGTTTTTCAGCCTTCCTTACCTTGGCCATGTCCCTGAGTATGGCACACCTTGTGCTTTTTGATACTCCAGTAACGTTGCAGCTCTAAAATATGGCAAAACTTGTGGCAAATGGCATCTTGCCAGCTTTACGCTTGATTTTCCTCAATTCATGGGCAGTTATTTTGTGCCTTTTTTGCCCAACACGCTTATTGCGACCCTGTTGGCTATTTGCCATGAAACGCTTGATTGTTCGGTGATCACGCTTCAAAAGTTTGGCAATTTCAAGACTGCTGCATCCCTCTGCAAGACATCTCACAATTTTGGACTTTTCAGAGCCTGTCAACTCTCTCTTCTGACCCATTTTGCCAAAGGAAAGGAAGTTGCCTAATAATTAAGCACTCCTTATATAGGGTGTTGATGTCATTACACCGCACCCCTCCTCATTACAGAGATGCACATCACCTGATTTACTTAATTGGTAGTTGGCTCTCAGCCTATACAGCTTGGAGTAGGACGACATGTATAAAAAGTATCATGTGATCAAACTACTCATGTGCCTAATAATTCTGCACACAGTGTATATACCTGGACTTCCTGTCAGTGATTTGCCCTGTGCCGCACAGTCCATGAATACCGGTGACTTCCGGAGAAACTTGAAGCTACATCTGATTCTAAAGATTCAGAACATGAAGATCAGGATTCTGACAAAGACTTTCTCACTAGTCCCAATGAGCCACCGCTTTATTCACATGATTAAGTAAATGATTTAGTCATGGACTTGGACCTTCTAAACCAGGGTTGTCAAACTCAAATACACAGATCGCCCCACATAATCCTCCAAATAGACCACATATAGCCCTCCATACAGAATAATGGGCCCCACATAGCTCTCCCTACAGAATAATGGTTCTCACATAGCCCTCCATACAGAATAATGGGCCCCACATAGCCCTCCATACAGAACAATGGGGCCCCATATAGTCCTCCATACAGAATAATGGGCCCCATATAGTCCTCCATATAGAATAATGGGCCCCATATAGTCCTCCATACAGAATAATGGGCCCCATATAGTCCTCCATACAGAATAATGGGCCCCATATAGTCCTCCATACAGAATAATGGGTCCCACATAGTCCTCCATACAGAATAATGGGCTCCACATAGCCCTCCATACAGAATAGTGGGCCCCACATAGCCCTCCATACAGAATAATGGGCCCCACATAGCCCTCCATACAGAATAATGGGCCCCACATAGCCCTCCATACAGAATAATGGGCCCCACATATCCCTCCATACAGAATAATGGGCTCCACATAGCCCTCCATACAGAATAAAGGGCCCCACATAGTCCTCCATACAGAATAATGTGCCCCACATAGCCCTCCATACAGAATAATGGGCCCACATAGCCCTCCATACAGAATAATGTGCCCCACATAGCCCTCCATACAGAATAATGGGTCCCACATAGTCCTCCATACTAAATAATGTGTCCCACATAGCCCTCCATACAGAATAATGTGCCCCACATAGCCCTCCATACAGAATAATGGGCCCCACATAGCCCTCCATACAGAATAATGGGCCCCACATAGCCCTCCATACAGAATAATGGGCCCCACATATCCCTCCATACAGAATAATGGGCTCCACATAGCCCTCCATACAGAATAAAGGGCCCCACATAGTCCTCCATACAGAATAATGTGCCCCACATAGCCCTCCATACAGAATAATGGGCCCACATAGCCCTCCATACAGAATAATGTGCCCCACATAGCCCTCCATACAGAATAATGGGTCCCACATAGTCCTCCATACTAAATAATGTGTCCCACATAGCCCTCCATACAGAATAATGTGCCCCACATAGCCCTCCATACAGAATAATGGGTCCCACATAGCCCTCCATACTAAATAATGTGTCCCACATAGCCCTCCATACAGAATAATGGGTCCCACATAACCCGTCATATAGAATAATGGGCCCCACATAGACCTCCATACAGAATAATGGACCCCATATAGCCCTCCATACAGAATAATGGACCCCATATAGCCCTCCATACAGAATAATGGGCCCCACATAGTCCTCCATACAGAATAAAGGCTAAATAACTATTGTAGATCTGAAGCCTCTGTCACTCCACCTCTATTCGTTGGCCAGGTCTGCCTCCTTTTTCTTGACTGACAGCCTCTATTATGAGTGAATAAAGGCAGGGAAGCTATTAGTCAAGCAGGAGACGGCACTGGACAGGGAATAGAGCTGGAGTGACAGAGGTTTCAGATCTACACATAGCTCTTTAGCCTCATTTGCATATCTATTGAAACGCTGATATCTCAGTAACGGAGGGATGGACTGGCAATGTAAAGATATTGCTGGACTTTGAAAGAGCTGCAGGTGCATATAAATAGTTGAGGATGTGAAATGCTGCTAACAGATTCATATTAAAGACTGATTGAGAGTGAACAGGCAGAATTCATTTAATCCCCCATTGTCCGTTAGTCATAAGAAATAATTTAGTGCATTGCAGTAGGGACCATTTACTTATTTATATAAATATATTATAGCTTTCTTTTCTGTATGGTAAATAAATGTAATTCTGAAAATGTATCTGAGATCCGGAATACCTCATATACTGTATACTGGTTTCCCTCCGCTTAAAGGGCAACTGTTAGTGGAATCAACCCTCCTAAGCCATCTATATGGGCACGTAGGTCATGCACAGTTGAAGAAAATGACTTCTTGATATCTGCAATCCAATGTTTTATTTCAGAGTGGATCCACATAATGTAAATAAGCTACTAAGATCTATGGGCCGGATATAGATATCCCTAAGAATCTGCCCCCAGAGCTTATTTTAGATGAAAGGGGGCATTACCAGTGGGAGACATGTAGATCAGGAGTGCAGACTGTCAGTCGTTACATGTTCCGAAGGTTGGGTTGATCATACTGATGGATGCCCTTTAACATTAGAAGTCCCAGGAATTTCGAGCTCCATAGGGTTCAAATGGTAGAAATGTTAAATGACCCCTCTCTGGGACTTCTAGTGTTAAAGAAGACTTGTCACTTGCTATAGATATGCAATTGTTTTACATGATGTAAATGCTGCTGTTCTCCTGACTGATCGGATGGGTATCTCCGTTCTCCGGGTGCGGAGCCTCCTCTGTCGGCCATCTTTGTCCTCCTTATTCTGACGCCTGGGTGCATGACATGTCCTACATCATCCACACAGGCCGGCATTGAGGTCCGGTGCAGGCGCACTTTGATCTGCCCTGAGCAAGGCAGACCAAAGTATTGTAGTGCGCCTGCGCACCCCAATTCAGGGTCTAAATAGTTGCACACTTATCAATTCTGAGCTTTTTTTTAGCTTTTTTCTGCCCATTTGGCTATTTTACCCATAGGAAATCCGAATAGGATATTTTGGAGAGCATTGGATCGTTTTGGCTCAGAAAGTATTTTGAAATTCACATCATAAACAGGTTCTACTTCATTATAGTCGTATGTAAATATTTCATATATATCTGACACTAATTTTTCTGTTGGGTTTTGGACTTTTCCACTCTGGTCTGATCTCAGTTTCAGCCTTTCCGAGGCCCCTCGCATCCGAGGCAGAGAAATGTTTCACTGGTTTGTGACTTTTCATCCCTATCAGTTAGTTTGTGGCTTCGCGGTTCACCCACGGTCAGACCTGCAAAATCATTTACAAGAACGTCTTAAACAAATTCTCGTAGATGACATAAACATGAGCGAACATAGAATTTCAAAAATTGAAAGAAAAAAAATCAATAAAAAAATATACTATATACAGTACAGACCAAAAGTTTGGACACACCTTCTCATTCAAAGAGTTTTCTTTATTTTCATGACTCTAAAAATTGTAGATTCACATTGAAGGCATCAAAACTATGAATTACAACATGTGGAATTAAATACTTAAAAAAGTGTGAAACAACTGAAAATATGTCTTATATTCTAGGTTCTTCAAAGTAGCCACCTTTTGCTTTGATTACTGCTTTGCACACTCTTGGCATTCTCTTGATGAGCTTCAAGAGGTAGTCACCGGAAATGGTTTTCCAACAGTCTTGAAGGAGTTCCCAGAGATGCTTAGCACTTGTTGGCCCTTTTGCCTTCACTCTGCGGTCCAGCTCACCCCAAACCATCTCGATTGGGTTCAGGTCTGGTGACTGTGGAGGCCAGGTCATATGACGTAGCACCCAATCACTCTCCTTCTTAAGCCTGCTTTACACGCTGCAATGTATCTTACAATGTGTCGGCAGGGTCACGTCGTGACGCACATCCGGCATCGTAAGGTACATTGCAGTGTGTGACAGGTACGTGCGATTGCTATTGAACGGTAAAACGTTCATCGCACGCACGTCGTTCATTCCTCATGAATTGAACGTCAGATTGTTCATCGTACCTGGGGTAGCACACATCGCAGTGTGTGACACCCCGGGAACGATGAACAGATCTTACCTGTGTCCTGCGGCTCCCGGCCGGTAATGCGGAAGGAGGGAGGTGGGCGGGATGTTTACGTCCCGCTCAGCTCCGCCCCTCCGCTTCTATTGGCCGGCTGCCGAACGTCCCTCCCACTCCAGGAAGTGGACGTTCGCCGCCCACATCGAGGCCGTATGGACAGGTAAGTATGTGTGACGGGGGGTTACTCGTATGTGTGGCACATTCAACAAATTGAACGTGCCGCACATACGATGGGGCGGTTACGATCGCATACGATATCGTATGCTGGATCGTAAGCTGTAAAGCAGGCTTAAGTCAAATAGCTCTTACACTGTCTGGAGGTGTGTTTTGGGGTCATTGTCCTGTTGAAAAATAAATGATTGTCCAACTAAACGCAAACCGGATGGAATAGCACGCCGCTGCAAGATGCTGTGGTAGCCATGCTGGTTCAGTATGCCTTCAATTTTGAATAAATCCCCAACAGTGTCACCAGCAAAGCCCCCCACACCATCACACCTCCTCCTCCATGCTTCACGGTGGGAACCAGGCATGTAGAGTCCATCCGTTCACCTTTTCTACAAAGACACGGTGGTTGGATCCAAAGATTTCAAATTTGGACTCATCAGACCAAAGCACATATTTCCACTGGTCTAATGTCCATTCCTTGTGTTCTTTAGCCCAAACAAGTCTCTTCTGCTTGTTGCCTGTCCTTAGCAGTGGTTTCCTAGCAACTATTCTACCATGAAGGCTGCTGCACAAAGTCTCCTCTTAACAGTTGTTCTAGAGACGAGAAGGTGTGTCCAAACTTTTGGTCTGTACAGTATGCAAGAAGCAAACAAACAAAAATTTGGGCTAGAAAAACCCTCTGGTGCTAGTTCTTAATTCTCCCTTCTTCCCAATAAAGCGTACCTTCTTCCACATCTTATCTGCCCTTGTATGACCCTTGGACTGAATCCTTGCTTCACATGCAATTGTTTCAGTTTAGGGGAGGAGGTGCACACCCCCAAGGAGATAGGGAAGAGGGGTGCGGGCAAACTGAGTTGTAGCCCCACTTCTTGGAGATATGATTGACAAAAATGTACTGTATATGCTACATTTATTGACAATATGCTGTTATCAGTGACAGAAAATGGACTAAACTGTCTGTAATCTGAGCTTGCAAATAAAAGAATATACAGTTGAAATCAATATTATTCACCCCCATTTTCAGAGTAGGTTTATTAGCAAAATGTGCATGTGACGCCCATGGACTATTCAGGTTGTCACAGGGTACTGCACAATCTCTCTCTCCAGTGCAGGACTCAACCCTCATGGTTCTGGGTCCTCATCTTGCAGTACTGCCTCCACCAGCATTCACAAATCCTAGTGACACCTCGCACCACACCCTGTCAGGCACACCAGTGGGCTGCTTAAGCTGGAATAGGGCCACCCACCTAGGGGTCAGGCAGGGAGGTGGGAGGTGACAAGTCAGTGAACTCCACGGGAGTGAAGAGAGCAGTCGGCTCCAGGGGAGCAAAGTGAGAGGAAGTTGATTGGGAGCCCTCGAGCAGTGAGGAGCTCGGTGGAAGCTGGGAGTTGGAGCTCCCAGAGGAGAAGCAGCGCCTAGGTCGCAGACGGTGGTCTGGATCCAGAAGAGTCGGAGACCCGGTCGCGGGAAATTGTGACTGGGTGCTTGGCTAGTCTTGAAGGATAGCAAGCCGCCACAGTTCAAAAGCCGGGCTGGGACCAAAGGCACGACAGGGTACACGGACCCCAGGTCAGGGAGAAGCTTCAGGCAACCCGGCAATTAACCTGCGGAGGACAGGGCCTATATGGACTGTCCCACGAAGCTCAGAGATCAGGGGCACTAGCGCAATGAGGGGGATAGGGCTTTCCAAGCAAAGCAGCCCACTGAAATCCCAAGCGTGAGCTCCTAAGTGCAAGCTCCTCTTGCTACTCATTCCAGGGAGCGGGGCCCGGAAAGCTCCAAGCAGACGGGCCACAAAGGACACTCTACACTACTGTGCCAGGAGGTAGGCCACAGACCACCCGGCAGTGCTGCAGGGGACGGGACCTGGATAAACTCCCCTCGGAAAACAGCGGCAGTCGGAGACTTGGTTTACCCTGTTGTCAGTGTTTGCTTTCTTCTGAGTGAGTACCTGATTAACCCATGCAACAAGCGAGCTTGCGCTTCCCCTTGCACCCTAGACCACAATCCACAGTCCCGGGGCCTTCCCCTACCCGTGGAGGGTAACGTCATCTGGCTGCCCCACTCCATCACCCTGGGTACTCCTAACAGCAGCGGCGGTACTCTCTATTACCGCACACCACGGGTGGCGACACGAACTATATCTCCCCTGTAAATAGCCCCTTCTTCATTGGAGTGTGGCCCCTGGTCCCCAGGTCCGGAGACCCTCGAGCCACGAGTAATCACCCACGGATCCGAGCGGTCCGGCCGCGGCAGGGGCGGCACATGCAGACTTTCTGCTGTTTCAGATAAACCAAACAATATAAATTGCTCAGCACAACTAATACTATATCTTCTGGATTCGGTAATCGGCATCCGTTCTTCACAGCTTTACCTGCGAAGAGTCGCTGCTTGACTGACAAAGTCTGGGTCTCAGCATTGGGTCTTCAGTACTTGACCGGCAAAGTCTGCTTCTCTTGGGACTCGAATCAGTCTCAAGTGCTTCTGTAGCAGAAAGGGCCACAAGGTTGCTCTGCTGCTCACTTGTCCTCCTTCTCTCAAGTCTTGGTGCCAACTCCAACCCTCTTTAAGAGTGCCAGCCTTTTATATTACACACTCACGCCATAACTGCACCTGACACGGCGTTTTCTTCAAATTCTTCCCTCAAGGAACACACTCTCTGTTCGTCAGTTCCTGTTGGCACGGTGCAACCGACAAAGGGTGACATTTGGTTGCAGACACTGTCTGATGTTGAATGTGTGCATATTCTGTCTTCCAACCCCTTACATTTCACTGTAGTCATCACAAAGTCGCCATGCTTCACTGTAGTCATCACCAAGCCCCCTACATGCTTCACTGTAGGCATCACCAAGCCCCCACCATGCTTCACTGTAGTCATTATCGAGCCACCAACATGCTTCACTGTAGGCATCACGTAGCCCCTGCCATGCTTCATTGCAGTCATCAGCGAGCCCCCACCATGCTTCAATGTAGTCATCACCAAGCCCTGCCATGCTTCACTGTAGTCAACACCGAGCCTCGCCATGCTTCACTGTAGTCGTCATCGAGCCTCCAACATGTTTATTTGAAAGCATCACTGAGCCCCTGCCATGCTTCACTGTAGTTATCATTGAGCCCCGCTATGCTTCACTGTAGTCGTCATCGAGCCTCCAACATGTTTCTTTGAAAGCATCACTGAGCCCTTGCCATGCTTCACTGTAGTTATCATTGAGCCCCCACTATGCTTCACTGTAGGCATCACCAAGCCCCTTCATGCTTCACTGAAGCCCCCGCCATGCTTCACTGTAGTCATCATCGAGCCTCCACCATCCTTCACTGTAGGCATGACTCAGCCCTGTCATGAATCACTGTAGGCAGAGTGCTTTTTTCAGTGTATTCTTCATTTCTTCTCTTCACTTTTTTGGAACATGCAATCAAATATCCCATGCAGCATACCCCTTGCCAGTCAAGGGTATTTGATGTGTTTTAAATTAAAATAATTAGATCTGGAGACAGCACCTGATTTGCAAATCTGTTCTTAGGGAATATATTCAAAGATGAATAGTTCTGAGACTGCAGGAGTCAGTAAAGTGGCATTTCGTGCTGAATATGGAGAAATTACTGTCCTTTTTGTTATGTTGAGTTATTACAAAAAGTTTGTAAATGTTATTAATAAACAGATCTTGCAATGATGGTGGTTGAATAATTTTGATTGCAACTGTATATTCTGCTCTAGTTATTTCCAAAGTTCCACACACTTGAGAACAGATCATGATACAAACATTGGTTTTGATGTGAATAGAGAAGATATGACCTCAGCCAGTGACAGGCTAATTGCATAAAAAGTAGAGCATAAGATTGTTAAGTTTGTATCAGAAAGGGTTAATTTGGGTCTAAAAATGTTCCGTAAACTTTCAGAACAATCCTGAAGTTTATCTATTAGTGCACACAAGTTTTAATAACAGGGATATACAAATAGATAAAATGGCTTATGTTGTCCATATGGTTTCTGGGCTGCGGATCTGTTTCTTCTCAAAGCGTTTGAGCTTTTCAGTCTTGCGCTAGTGACTCCTGTTATCGCTGCTGGGAACAGCGCCCCCTATATAGACACAACGAGTGATGGTATTACACCTAGGCAATACGATCCACTGTAAGTTGTGCTGTTTTGGAGCAGCGCTGGGATATAGATGATGACCCTCCTGACAGTTTCTTTTTCTTTGCAGCAAGATGCGACAATATTTACGACTCCGATATAGTGTTTGTGGTAGACGGATCATCCAGTATCGGAAGGGCGAACTTCCGGATGATTAAGACGTTTATGGAAGGATTGGTCATCCCTTTTGTAAATGTCATCAGTCAGGACGGAGTCCGTTTTGGAGTTGTCCAATACAGTGATGACCCAAGGTGAGTCTTCTAATCCAGGACATATGTAATCGATTATATCTTACCTCTGTTACCACGTAGGTAGAGGCAGAGTGGGGATTTCATGTAGGCAAAATGGGCAGCTGCCTAGGTTGACATTAACAGTGCTAAATGTAGGGCTTAAAAATCAACGTTATGTATTTATACAGGAGAGAAGCTGCAGGAGCTGGGAGAGAAGCTGCAGATTTACTATAGGGTGACTATCTAGCCCTCCAAAATGTATAGACAACACAACAGTAACAACCAATCAGAGAACAGATTTAATTTCTTAAAGGGTTTGTCCACTATTAGGAAACCCCTTCTTAATCACCATGTTTTGCCCACGAGAAAATAACAATTCTTGTACTCACCTCCGGTGTTGGCGCCATTCCAGTAGCATCGGCATTCGCTCTCCTGGGGCTCACATGATATTGTGACATCAGGCGAGCCCTGAGCCTAATCAGCGCGATCTTCACTCTCCCTGCCTTCAGACGTATCAAACATCAATAGTAAGTAAGCTGCCAGCCGCAGCTCTGACTTCATCTTGATGTTCGATACGTCTTAAGGCGGTGACAGTGAAGCCAGCACGGAGTTTGACACGCTAGAGGCAGCCAAAGAGGGGAGGAGCTAGAAGCAGACACAGAGGGGGAGGAGCTAGAAGCAGACACAGAGGGGGAGGAGCTATGAGACACATAGGGGGAGGAGCTAGAAGCAGGCACAGCACAGAGGGGGGAGCTAGTAGGAGAAACAGCAGGGAAGGAGCTAGAAGCAGACATAGTGGGGATAATTTAGAGGCAGACAAAGATATAGTGGGAATGAGCTAGAGGCAGACACACATAGTGGCGAGGAGCTAGAGTAGACACAGACATAGTGGGGAGGAGCTAGAGTAGAGGCAGAGAAACGGTAGGAGCTGGAGGCAGACAAACAGAGGGGGAGCTAGAGGCAGACATAGACATAGTGGAAGCAGCTAGAGGCAGACAGACGGGGGGAGCTAGAGGCAGACACAGACATAGTGGGAAGGAGCTAGAGGCAGACACAGACATAGTGGGAAGGAGCTAGAGGCAGACAGGGGGAGCTAGAGGCAGATACAGACATGTAAGAAGAAGCTAGAGGCAGACAGAGTGGAAGAGCTAGAGGCAGACAGATGGGGGAGCTAGAGGCAGACACAGACAGAGGTAAGAACTAGAGACAGACATAGTAAGAAGGAGCTAGAGGCAGACACAGAGGGGGAGGCGCTAGAGGCAGACACAGACATAGTGGGAAGGAGCTAGAGGCAGACAGATGGGTGGGAGCTAGAGGCAGACAAAGGGGGGAGCTAGAGGCAGACACATACATGGTGAAAAGGAGCTAGAGGCAGACACAGAAAGAGGGAAGAGCTAGAGGCAGACACAGACATAGTGGGAAGGAGCTAGAGGCAGACACATATAGAGGGGGAGGTGTTAAAGGCAGACACAGGTATAGTGGCAAGGAGCTAGAGGAAGACAGATGGGAGGAGCTAGAGGCAGACATAGACATGGTGAGAAGGAGCTAGAGGCAGACAGAGGGGGAAGCTAGAGGCAGACATAGAAAGAGGAAAGAGCTAGAGGCAGACACAGACATAGTGGGAAGGAACTAGAGGCAGACAGAGACATAGTGGGAAAAGCTAAAGGCAGACAGATGGGGGGAGCTAGAGGCAGATACATACAGAGGGGGAGACACTAAGGGCAGACACAGACATAGTGGGAAGAAGCTAGAGGTAGACACAGAAATAGTGGGAAGAGCTAAAGGCAGACAGATCGGGGGACCTGGAGAAAGACAGAGGGGGGAGCTAGAGGCAGACACAGACATGGTGAGAAGGAGCTAGAGGCAGAGATGGGAGCTAGAGGCAGACAGAGGGGGAACTAGAGGCAGACACAGAAAGAGGAAAGAGCTAGAGGCAGACACATACAGAGGGGGAGGCGCTAGAGGCAGACACAGACAGTGAGAAGGAGCTAGAGGCAGAGGTGGGAGCTAGAGGCAGACAGAGGGGGAACTAGAGGCAGATACAGAAAGAGGGAAGAGCTAGAGGCAGACACATACAGAGGGGGAGGGGCTAGAGGCAGACACAGACATAGTGAGAAGGAGCTACAGGCAGACACATACAGAGGGGAGGAGCTATACGCAGACACAGACATAGTGGGAAGCAGCTACAGGATTAAACAGACATAGCGGGAAAGAGCTACAGGCAGACACAGAGGGGGAGGAGCAACCAGACATTCTACTGTAAGTTCTGAAATGACAGTTACAGTTTGAATTCCAGAGATCAGAACACTGGTATTTATTGCTCAAAGGAGTAAAAGTAAGAGGAGCGCAGAGTCTCATTTATGACCTGCACCTGTCAATTGTAATCACTTCATGTTATTGCCTTAAGCTCTACCTGGAGGCGAAAATTATCTCCTACCGAGCAGGTGAGCCTGTGGGCGCAATCTCCATCGCCTTCTGCTTTAGTGCCTGTATTATACAGAGACAGAAAGGGAAAGCTCCTATCTGACCAAATCTTCCAGTGTAGACATAGGAGAAGAGGTTTTAGTCACAGTTTCCAATCAGATCCCAAGATACAAAAATGTGCAAAAATTAAATCTGATCTGTTTGTTTTGTTTATACATGAAAAGATAGAGATAAATATGATTGATAGACGGAATTTATTTATTTATTTATTTATTTTTACATTGGTTCCATTTTTTTAAAGTTGACATATTTTCTACTATAGATGTATTGAGACATTAGGAAAGCTGGTTACATACACTTCAGGGCTCCAAAATTGATCAGACTAATGGCTATTTTTTATGATTTTGGAATTGAGGAGCCCGGCTTCTTATTGTTTTAAATAAACTGGACTGACCTTTCTTTTTAGAACAGAGTTTGATTTTTCTCGATACCGAAATGGGTCCGAGGTGATTCAGGCCATAAGAACCCTGGCCTACAAAGGGGGAAACACGCGGACGGGAACTGGGCTGAGATATGCCACAGATAATTTCTTTGGACCTGCCATTGTGCGTGCCGACATACCTAAGGTCAGAACAACTGAAATGTAAACGAACAGTAAAAATCACATAGTACAAATGCTACAATGTACCGTAATATGCTATTGTAAAATAGGCTTAGCTTGTTAGAGTGAGTGTTGAGTGCAAAACTATTGTCTTCTACATGTGACATCAAGCCAATTTTGCCAAAATAAGGAGGATATCCAATCATTAAAAAAAATAAATAAAAAATTATTATTTTTATGATGATAATAATAATATATATATATATATATATATATATATTTTTATATTATTATATATATTTTATATATAAATATTTTATATATATATATATATATATATATGTGTATATATATATATATATATGTATTTTTTATAATATATATATATATATATCTATATATATATATACACACATACATACATATACATACATATATATATATATATATATATATATATATCACACACAGATAATGCTGTAAAAAATTTAACCGCATTCATATCTTCTACTCCTTGACAATTCAACACTGATCACTGGTGCCAGTAGTGCAGCACAGGACTGCTGCAGCCCTGATTGACTGCAGCAGTCACATGCCAGCCTCCAGTACAAGATTTTGTTTACACCATTTACAGTTTTTTTTTAAAAAAATCAGGATAACCCCTTTAAGCTCTATGTAGGCCTCTTGGAAAAAAAACAAAAAGTAATGCTTTTTTTTAATATTGGCCATATGAGAATAATCCTAAATAATACAACCATATAGTGCAAAATCCCCCCATAATACAATCCCTAAACAATACCACCATATAATACACAAATACGTTGCCGTGCCACCATGTAGTCTATAATTAATACCATCATACAATGCTTAAATTATATCCCCATAGAGTACATAAATAACTCCACACAGATAATAAAAAAATAGTAAAACGCTTAAATAATACTACCATGTGGTGCATTAATAACATTTTAAAGTACATAATTACTACTATACAGTGCATAAAAATACCCCCATACAATGCCTAAATAATAAGATCTTACAGTGCAGAAATACGTTCTAATACCACTATATAGGCTATAAACACCACACAATACAATCCTTAAATAATACCACCATATGGTGCACAAATATGTAGCAGTGCCACCATGTAGTGTATAATTAATAGCATCATACAATGCCTAAATAATATACCCATAGAGTATATAAATAATAACTCCACAGAGATAGTAAAAAAATACTACCATACATCGCCTAAATACCACCAAGTGTTGCATTAATAACATTTTAAAGTACACAATTACTACCATACAGTGCATAAAACTACCACCATACAATGCCTAAATAATAAGACTCTACAGTGTACAAATACGTTCTAATACTACTATATAATGCATAAACACCACCATACAATGACAAATTAATACTGACATACAGTGCAAAACTAATAAATTCACACATATCATAAACAAATACTACTATACAATGCTTACATAATACTGCCATGCAGTGCATTAATAACACTTTTTAGGATATAAATACCACCATACAGTGAGTAACAACACAACCAAAGAATGCCTAAATAAAACCACCATAAAGTGAAAAAAAATACATTGTAATACCACTATATAGTGCACAAATAGCTCTACCATACAATGCCAAAATAATACCGCTTAATAATACTGACTCATATAGTGTATTGTTCTTGATTACTGACTTTGTGTTTTTCAGGTTGTGATTTTGATAACGGACGGAAAATCCCAGGATGAGGTTGACCAGGCATCGCAAACACTGAAAAATCAAGGAATAAAAATATTTGCTGTTGGTACGTTACAGAGCTCAATGTAAATCGGGATCAGGTTCTGGATTCAATACCATTCAGGACCATTTTACAATCCCATAAAAAAGTTTGTTTACTCGGAGCCGTCACTAGAGGGCGCTCATTGTGCACAGATTTTTACAGCTCCTAAAAAGTCCTGTATACGCCCAGATGCGGTGAGCTCCCTCTAGTGGTGACTTATCTTTATTATTTATTTATTTATTAATGAATATGATTCTCTGCTAATAAATGCACCATTAAGGAGTGAAGTGTAACTGGAGCTATATTGGTTCTCTGAATAGTGGAGGACGTCTCAAAGATTTCTTGACATTCTGTAATATGTTCTTTAGGGATCAAAAATGCCGACAGCCGAGAGCTGACCAGAGTAGCCTCCACTCCGACAGACGACTACTTTTTCTATGTGACGGATTTCAAGATTCTGGGCACACTTCTTCCTCTGGTATCCCGAAAAGTCTGTATAACTACCGGAGGAGTCTACATTCCTGAAACCAGTAAGTCAGCCTTACCAATACCAACCTAACAAGACGCAGCAGAGCTGAATTTGTAACTTTTTGGAGTTCGAACAATGCATTTATTACCTGAAGTCCTGTGAAAACCACAAATAATGAAATACATTACAGCTCTACTGGACTCCACAATATCAGTCCTATTTTCAAGTTATATTCACTTTTAAAAAAGAAGATAATAATATACAATGGTTTGATTGTGAGCCCCAATGGGGACAGTGTTGCCAATGTATGTACAGCGCTATATAAATGAATAAATATTATTGTTATGCAAAAGTCTTCATCTGGCCTTAATAATATATAAACCATTTGTTTTTAGCCTCAGACACCTATAGAGGACCTTCCAACCTGGTTTTCTCCGATCAAACAGCAGATGCCATGAGGATACAATGGACGGCAGCCACTGGGCCAGTTACTGGATATAAAGTGGTTTATGGTCCCCTGACGGGTTTAGGACAGCAGGTCCCGCTGGAGCTAAGAGAGGTACGAGGATAACTTCTATATAACTATTGCTTCAAACATACAAAATCACTAATATACCGCATCCTATGTAAGGGAATATAACTACTATAATACTGCCCCCCATGTACAAGAATATAACTACTATAATACTGCCTCCTATGTACAAGAATATAACTACTATAATACTGCTCCCTATGTACAAGAATATAACTACTATAATACTGCCCCTATGTACAAGAATATAACTACTATAATACTGCCTCCTATGTACAAGAATATAACTACTATAATACTGCTCCTATGTACAAGAATATAACTACTATAATACTGCTCCTATGTACAAGAATATAACTACTATAATACTGCCCCTATGTACAATAATAGAACTACTATAATACTGACTCTTATGTACAAGAATATAACTACTATAATACTGCCCTCTATGTACAAGAATATAACTACTATAATACTGCCCTATGTACAAGAATATAACCACTATAATACTGCCCCTATGTACAAGAATAGAACTACTATAATACTGACTCTTATGTACAAGAATATAACTACTATAATACTGCCCTCTATGTACAAGAATATAACTACTATAATACTGCCCTATGTACAAGAATATAACCACTATAATACTGCCCCTATGTACAAGAAGATAACTACTATAATACTGCCCCCTATGTACAGGAATATAACCACTATAATACTGCCCCCTATGTACAAGAAGATAACAACTATAATACTGCCACTATGTAGAAGAATATTACTACTATAATACTACCTCTTATGTACAAGAATATAACTACTATAATACTGCTACTATGTACAAGAGTATAACAACTATAATACTGCCTCTATGTACAAGAATATAACTACTATAATACTGCTCCCTATGTACAATAACATAACTACTATAATACTGCCCCCTATGTACAATAACATAACTACTATAATACTGCTCCTATGTACAAGAATATAACGACTATAATACTGCCCCCTATGTACAAGAATATAACTACTATAATACTGCTCCTATGTACAAGAGTATAACTACTATAATACTGCCTCTATGTACAAGAATATAACTACTATAATACTGCTCCCTATGTACAATAACATAACTACTATAATACTACTCCTATGTACAAGAATATAACGACTATAATACTGCCCCCTATGTACAAGAATATAACTACTATAATACTGCTCCTATGTACATGAGTATAACTACTATAATACTGCCTCTATGTACAAGAATATAACTACTATAATACTGCTCCCTATGTACAATAACATAACTACTATAATACTGCTCCTATGTACAAGAATATAACAACTATAATACTGCCCCCTATGTACAAGAATATAACTACTATAATACTGCCTCCTATGTACAAGAATATAACTACTATAATACTGCCCCCTATGTACAATAATATAACTACTTTAATACTGCCTCCTATGTACAAGAATATACCTACTATAATACTGACACCTATGTACAAGAATATACCTACTATAATACTGCTCCTATATACAAGAATATAACTACTCTAATACTGCCCCCTATGTACAAGAATATAACTACTATAATACTGACACCTATGTACAATAACATAACTACTATAATACTGCTCCTATGTACAAGAATAAAACTACTATAATACTGCCCCTATGTACAAGAATATAACTACTATAATACTGCCCCCTATGCACAAGAATATAACTACTATAATACTGCCTCCTATGTACAAGAATATAACTACTATAATACTGCCCCCTATGTACAAGAATAAAACTACTATAATACTGCCCCCTATGTACAAGAATATAACTACTTTAATACTGCCTCCTATGTACAAGAATATACCTACTATAATACTGACACCTATGTACAAGAATATACCTACTATAATACTGCTCCTATATACAAGAATATAACTACTATAATACTGCCCCCTATGTACAAGAATAAAACTACTATAATACTGCCCCTATGTACAAGAATATAACTACTATAATACTGCCCCCTATGCACAAGAATATAACTACTATAATACTGCCTCCTATGTACAAGAATATAACTACTATAATACTGCCCCTATGTACAAGAATATAACTACTATAATACTGCCTCCTATGTACAAGAATATAACTACTATAATACTGCCCCCTATGTACAAGAATAAAACTACTATAATACTGCCCCTATGTACAAGAATATAACTACTATAATACTGCCCCCTATGCACAAGAATATAACTACTATAATACTGACCCCTATGTACAAGAATATGGTATTTCTATTTTAATAATTCCAGTAATATTATTATTATTATTATATGTCTCATAACGAGAAGAATATTTTATATAAACCATATTATGATTTCTGCCCGCAGATCAGCCTGACCTCAGCTCAGACATCTACCCTCCTACAAGGCCTGAGAGCCGGCACGGAATATTCGGTTACTGTGACCGCTTTATATGCCAACAGCATTGGAGAATCCGTCTCCGGTCGGGGAAAAACCTGTAAGATATTCTCGTATCAGAGAAAAGAAAGAAAAGGGAATTTCATGTTGATTAGCTGAACTTTAAACTCCGGAATTAAAAAGTGGAGTTCTCCTTTAATTATCATGTGATTCTTAGGAATTTTCCTTGAAAATATTTGAAGATAAGTAATTGAAAATGTGTTTTTATTTATTTTTCTTTAGTAAGCTCCATTGGCTTATCCAACTTCAGAGTAGCAGAAGCCGGACCATCCTTCCTCAGATTGGCATGGAGCGTTTCTGGAGGAGAACCCCCATCAGGATACAGGCTCACCTATTCCATCAGGGGTTAGTGTAATCATCAGTATTTTCTCACAGTGCGCACATCTCTTAGCTGTAGGGAATCTACTACTCCTTAGATTCAGAAAAAATAGAGTCAAAATACATAATCATCAAGAATAATTGCATTTTATTAAACAAAAAAACATACAAAAGACCAAAAGTATACATAGTAAAACCAGGGAGGAAATGAGGAGTGCGGAATACAAGAATATAACTACTATAATACTGCCCCTATGTACAATAATATAACTACTATAATACTGACTCCTATGTACAAGAATATAACTACTATAATACTGCCCTCTATGTACAAGAATATAACTACTGTAATACTGCCCCTATGTACAAGAATATAACTACTGTAATACTGCCCCTATGTACAAGAATATAACTACTATAATACTGCCCCCTATGTACAAGAATATAACTACTATAATACTGCCCCTATGTACAAGAATATAACTACTATAATACTGCCCCCTATGTACAAGAATATAACTACTATAATACTGACTCCTATGTACAAGAATATAACTACTATAATACTGCCCCTATGTACAATAATATAACTACTATAATACTGACTCCTATGTACAAGAATATAACTACTATAATTCTGCCCCCTATGTACAATAATATAACTGTCATGATGTATTTTACCTTCTCACTGTATTTGCTGTAATACTATGTCAGGATGTGATGTCACTTTCCTTTGGTTGTACTTACTGAACACTTTGAAATGTCTTGGGATGTAAGTAACCATACCTTCCCCCCATCTCCTGTGTCTCTGGGCCCATAATGCAATTATCTCTTGTCCACACAGCCAGGGGAACTTCTCATTGTTTCGTAAGCAGTGGATAACGCCAACTAAACAAACCTGTAGACATCTCGGAGCCAACCTTCTAGAATCTTCTAGTGGGCCCAACCATTGCATAGACCCCTACCCTTGAGGGGCGGGCCCACGAGCTCAAACAATTCACTCCTGTTTCTAAATGCAGTTGGGAGTTGAGTTTTTGAAGAGGAAGGGAGCGAGATCTGAATCTGCGGACAGACCTCGCCGTCCAGTGGATTGTGTGGGATTTCTGGGACTCTGAAAAGGACTATTACGTTGTGATCTGGCACTTTGGATTATCGGGAGGTGCCCCCGAATCTGTTTTATTTGGACTTGTCGTGTGCTGTTCCTGTATTCCTGTTAGTAAACCTGTTGGATCATCCTCGGCCTGTTGTCTCTCTTTGCTCTGATGTACACCCCGTCACAAACTGGTGGCAGCGGCGGGATCAGAGCAGAAGAAATGGAGGACAACAGCCAATCGACGTCTGAAACCAGAACCTCAGGATACAGGAACTGGACTGTGGCGAGTCTACAAACAAAGGCCCGTGAATTAGGTGTCGGCTACAAAGGACTCTCTAAGGAGCAACTAATTGAGGCATTGGAACACGCTTGCCTGCAAGATGGCACCGAGGAACAATTTCCACAGCAAGGGGAGCAAAGACGGGAGCCGGAGGTGAATACCCAAAAAAGTCAATGGGTTGTGTGGTACAAGGAAAAGATGGCACTGCTTGGAGATGAGGCCACCATAGAAGATAAGAGGGAGGCCATGCGTGGAGCTGAAGAGAAGGAGCGCAGGATGGAGGAGATGGCATTGCTGGATAAGCAGCTCGCTGTGGAAGCCGCGAGAGGTTCCAGACAGACTGTAACCCCAGCACCCATCATGAGGGAACTTCCCAGAGTGTCCCGCAAAGACTTCAAGCAGTTTAATGAGGCTGCTGGTGACATTGAGGGCTTCTTCCAGGACTTTGAGCATCAGTGTCGATTAATGGAAGTCCCAGAAAGGGAGCGCGTCCGGCATCTGGTTGGGCTCTTAGAGGGTGGAGCTGCTGCAGCCTATAGAGCTATGGACCCTCGGTGGAACTGTGAGTATGCGGATATTAAACAGACTATTCTAGAACATTATGCTGTAACGCCAGACACTTACAGGACTCAGTTCCGTACTCTAGCATGTGATGAGGAAGTGTCCTTCAAGATGTATGCCCACAAACTCAAACATCTGTGGCATCGTTGGTTGGAGGCAGAGGAGGCCTTAACCTTGGAGACCGTCCTCCAGGTCCTCCTAAAAGAGCAGTTTTACTTCAAGTGCCCCGCTGAGATCCGGGAATGGGTGCGTGAAAGGAGACCAGCCACTGTGGAGGAAGCTGCAGCTCTAGCTGATGAGGCTCTCACCATCAAGCCTCAATGGAAAAAACTACTACCCAGTGAGAAAAAAAAACACCAACCCCCCAACGCTGGTGGCCCCTGGTCCTTCTGGCCCCAATGTTCACCATCACCCTAGACCGTCAACTCATGGGGACCTTCGTGTGACTGTGCCTCGCATTACTCATGCTCCACCTTTGGGAATACGACGCGGAGGAAGAATCCCAGAGCGCAGATGTTATGGATGTGGGCAGCCTGGGCACATGCAATTCCAATGTCCAGGTGTTCGTAGACAGAACAGCTACAGACCGCCTTTGCCTGTTCATTACCTACAGACACCTTCACCAGGAGAAGAGCTGGATTCTGTGCCTGATGACTTGCCAAGTGACTCAGATATCCTGGCTCCCCTACCCGGAGTCTATGGGGTGCGAGCTCCAGCCACCTGTTCTTCTGATCTTCAGGACAAACATCTACAGGAGGTCGTGCTGGATGGCCAAAAAGTTGTTGGCTTCCGTGACACTGGGGCTTTCCTCACCATAGCCGATCCCCGAGTAATTCAACCACAAGCAATTCAAAAGGGACCAGGAATTGCCATTGAACTGGCAGGAGGTACCCAGAGATATATTCCAAGAGCGAGTGTGACCCTGGATTATGGCTTTGGGGCAAAACAATGTGTGGTCGGTGTGATGAGCGGCCTTCCTGCAGACGTTCTTCTAGGAAATGATGTGGGGAATCTTCATTGCCACTTTGTCGGTGCGGTAACCAGAAGTCAAGCCAAGAGAGCAGCCCATGTGGACGTGTACAACCCATCCATGGAACTGAGGCCACCAGAACTGCCATTACAGCCGTACTGTGGCCAAGCCTCTTACCGACCTGACCAAGAAAACAATGCCCCGGCTGGTGATCTGGACTCCAGCCTGTGATGAGGCTTTTAACCGGCTGAAGGATGCTTTGATCTGCGATCCTGTCCTGGCTGCTCCAGACTACAAGAGGAGATTCATTGTGCAAACGGATGCCTCTGCTTATGGACTGGGAGCTGTCCTCAGCCAGGTGAATGCAGCTGGGGACGAGCACCCCATCGCCTATCTCAGCCGGAAACTGCTGGACCGAGAAGTGGCCTATGCAACTGTTGAGAAGGAATGTCTGGCTGTAGTGTGGGCCCTTAAGAAACTACGGCCGTATCTGTATGGACGGGAATTCACTGTGGTTACTGATCACAATCCCTTCACCTGGCTGAACAGAGTCTCTGGGGACAATGGACGCTTACTGCGATGGAGCCTGGCTCTGCAGCCCTATAACTTTACCATACAATATAGAAGGGGCAGCCAACACCAAAATGCAGATGGACTGTCCAGGCAAGAGGAGCCTTGAGTCCTGTCAGCCATGCCTGCGTGTACTTAACCAGCGACCTGTAGAGGTCCCTAGTACGTACACAAGTTGGGAGGGGAAGGAATTGTCATGATGTATTTTACCTTCTCACTGTATTTGCTGTAATACTATGTCAGGATGTGATGTCACTTTCCTTTGGTTGTACTTACTGAACACTTTGAAATGTCTTGGGATGTAAGTAACCATACCTTCCCCCCATCTCCTGTGTCTCTGGGCCCATAATGCAATTATCTCTTGTCCACACAGCCAGGGGAACTTCTCATTGTTTCGTAAGCAGTGGATAACGCCAACTAAACAAACCTGTAGACATCTCGGAGCCAACCTTCTAGAATCTTCTAGTGGGCCCAACCATTGCATAGACCCCTACCCTTGAGGGGCGGGCCCACGAGCTCAAACAATTCACTCCTGTTTCTAAATGCAGTTGGGAGTTGAGTTTTTGAAGAGGAAGGGAGCGAGATCTGAATCTGCGGACAGACCTCGCCGTCCAGTGGATTGTGTGGGATTTCTGGGACTCTGAAAAGGACTATTACGTTGTGATCTGGCACTTTGGATTATCGGGAGGTGCCCCCGAATCTGTTTTATTTGGACTTGTCGTGTGCTGTTCCTGTATTCCTGTTAGTAAACCTGTTGGATCATCCTCGGCCTGTTGTCTCTCTTTGCTCTGATGTACACCCCGTCACAAACTGGTGGCAGCGGCGGGATCAGAGCAGAAGAAATGGAGGACAACAGCCAATCGACGTCTGAAACCAGAACCTCAGGATACAGGAACTGGACTGTGGCGAGTCTACAAACAAAGGCCCGTGAATTAGGTGTCGGCTACAAAGGACTCTCTAAGGAGCAACTAATTGAGGCATTGGAACACGCTTGCCTGCAAGATGGCACCGAGGAACAATTTCCACAGCAAGGGGAGCAAAGACGGGAGCCGGAGGTGAATACCCAAAAAAGTCAATGGGTTGTGTGGTACAAGGAAAAGATGGCACTGCTTGGAGATGAGGCCACCATAGAAGATAAGAGGGAGGCCATGCGTGGAGCTGAAGAGAAGGAGCGCAGGATGGAGGAGATGGCATTGCTGGATAAGCAGCTCGCTGTGGAAGCCGCGAGAGGTTCCAGACAGACTGTAACCCCAGCACCCATCATGAGGGAACTTCCCAGAGTGTCCCGCAAAGACTTCAAGCAGTTTAATGAGGCTGCTGGTGACATTGAGGGCTTCTTCCAGGACTTTGAGCATCAGTGTCGATTAATGGAAGTCCCAGAAAGGGAGCGCGTCCGGCATCTGGTTGGGCTCTTAGAGGGTGGAGCTGCTGCAGCCTATAGAGCTATGGACCCTCGGTGGAACTGTGAGTATGCGGATATTAAACAGACTATTCTAGAACATTATGCTGTAACGCCAGACACTTACAGGACTCAGTTCCGTACTCTAGCATGTGATGAGGAAGTGTCCTTCAAGATGTATGCCCACAAACTCAAACATCTGTGGCATCGTTGGTTGGAGGCAGAGGAGGCCTTAACCTTGGAGACCGTCCTCCAGGTCCTCCTAAAAGAGCAGTTTTACTTCAAGTGCCCCGCTGAGATCCGGGAATGGGTGCGTGAAAGGAGACCAGCCACTGTGGAGGAAGCTGCAGCTCTAGCTGATGAGGCTCTCACCATCAAGCCTCAATGGAAAAAACTACTACCCAGTGAGAAAAAAAAACACCAACCCCCCAACGCTGGTGGCCCCTGGTCCTTCTGGCCCCAATGTTCACCATCACCCTAGACCGTCAACTCATGGGGACCTTCGTGTGACTGTGCCTCGCATTACTCATGCTCCACCTTTGGGAATACGACGCGGAGGAAGAATCCCAGAGCGCAGATGTTATGGATGTGGGCAGCCTGGGCACATGCAATTCCAATGTCCAGGTGTTCGTAGACAGAACAGCTACAGACCGCCTTTGCCTGTTCATTACCTACAGACACCTTCACCAGGAGAAGAGCTGGATTCTGTGCCTGATGACTTGCCAAGTGACTCAGATATCCTGGCTCCCCTACCCGGAGTCTATGGGGTGCGAGCTCCAGCCACCTGTTCTTCTGATCTTCAGGACAAACATCTACAGGAGGTCGTGCTGGATGGCCAAAAAGTTGTTGGCTTCCGTGACACTGGGGCTTTCCTCACCATAGCCGATCCCCGAGTAATTCAACCACAAGCAATTCAAAAGGGACCAGGAATTGCCATTGAACTGGCAGGAGGTACCCAGAGATATATTCCAAGAGCGAGTGTGACCCTGGATTATGGCTTTGGGGCAAAACAATGTGTGGTCGGTGTGATGAGCGGCCTTCCTGCAGACGTTCTTCTAGGAAATGATGTGGGGAATCTTCATTGCCACTTTGTCGGTGCGGTAACCAGAAGTCAAGCCAAGAGAGCAGCCCATGTGGACGTGTACAACCCATCCATGGAACTGAGGCCACCAGAACTGCCATTACAGCCGTACTGTGGCCAAGCCTCTTACCGACCTGACCAAGAAAACAATGCCCCGGCTGGTGATCTGGACTCCAGCCTGTGATGAGGCTTTTAACCGGCTGAAGGATGCTTTGATCTGCGATCCTGTCCTGGCTGCTCCAGACTACAAGAGGAGATTCATTGTGCAAACGGATGCCTCTGCTTATGGACTGGGAGCTGTCCTCAGCCAGGTGAATGCAGCTGGGGACGAGCACCCCATCGCCTATCTCAGCCGGAAACTGCTGGACCGAGAAGTGGCCTATGCAACTGTTGAGAAGGAATGTCTGGCTGTAGTGTGGGCCCTTAAGAAACTACGGCCGTATCTGTATGGACGGGAATTCACTGTGGTTACTGATCACAATCCCTTCACCTGGCTGAACAGAGTCTCTGGGGACAATGGACGCTTACTGCGATGGAGCCTGGCTCTGCAGCCCTATAACTTTACCATACAATATAGAAGGGGCAGCCAACACCAAAATGCAGATGGACTGTCCAGGCAAGAGGAGCCTTGAGTCCTGTCAGCCATGCCTGCGTGTACTTAACCAGCGACCTGTAGAGGTCCCTAGTACGTACACAAGTTGGGAGGGGAAGGAATTGTCATGATGTATTTTACCTTCTCACTGTATTTGCTGTAATACTATGTCAGGATGTGATGTCACTTTCCTTTGGTTGTACTTACTGAACACTTTGAAATGTCTTGGGATGTAAGTAACCATACCTTCCCCCCATCTCCTGTGTCTCTGGGCCCATAATGCAATTATCTCTTGTCCACACAGCCAGGGGAACTTCTCATTGTTTCGTAAGCAGTGGATAACGCCAACTAAACAAACCTGTAGACATCTCGGAGCCAACCTTCTAGAATCTTCTAGTGGGCCCAACCATTGCATAGACCCCTACCCTTGAGGGGCGGGCCCACGAGCTCAAACAATTCACTCCTGTTTCTAAATGCAGTTGGGAGTTGAGTTTTTGAAGAGGAAGGGAGCGAGATCTGAATCTGCGGACAGACCTCGCCGTCCAGTGGATTGTGTGGGATTTCTGGGACTCTGAAAAGGACTATTACGTTGTGATCTGGCACTTTGGATTATCGGGAGGTGCCCCCGAATCTGTTTTATTTGGACTTGTCGTGTGCTGTTCCTGTATTCCTGTTAGTAAACCTGTTGGATCATCCTCGGCCTGTTGTCTCTCTTTGCTCTGATGTACACCCCGTCACAATAACTACTATAATACTGCCTCTATGTACAAGAATATAACTACTATAATACTGCCCCTATGTACAATAATATAACTACTATAATACTGACTCCTATGTACAAGAATATAACTACTATAATTCTGCCCCCTATGTACAATAATATAACTACTCAGGGCCGTATTTGCCATTAGGCACTTGAGGGCACGTGCCTAGGGCGGCGCCTTCCAGGGGGGCGGCGCCCAAACCAAAATTTAAAAAAAAAAAAAAATTTTTTTTTTAAATCTTCCTCCCTCCCTCTTCCAAACTCTTTATTAAATCCGGGGCCTTTTTGGAGGAGGGAGGGAGCGCACAGTCATTTATAGTCGCGTCTATAACACGCGACTATAAATGACACTGTGAGCGTGCCGGCACTTACTTCCGGGGTCAGAGGAGCTGTAATCAGCTCCCCGCCCCGACGTGCTGCCGTGCGCTCACTGTGCAGAGGTCACAGGAGCGTGAGGCCGCGCAGAGGAGGACGGGAGCCGCCGCCGCCGGAGATGGAGCCGCCGCCGGAGATGGAGCCGCCGCCGGAGATGGAGCCGCCGCCAGAGATGGAGCCGCCGCCGGAGATGGAGCCGCCGAGCAAGATGTCAGATGCCGCCGCCGCCACCGCCACCGCCACCGCCACCGCCACCGCCACCGTGGAGAACGGGAGATGCAGCCTGGAGCAGGTAAGCGCTTTACAGCCGAAGACAGCGCCGAACAAGCAACCCGGGGGGGGGCGCAACATGGAGGATGGGGGGATGGAACATGATATGGGGGCGCAACATGGAGGATGGGGGGGATGGAACATGATATGGGGGCGCAACATGGAGGATGGGGGGGATGGAACATGATATGGGGGCGCAACATGGAGGATGGGGGGATGGAACATGATATGGGGGCGCAACATGGAGGATGGGGGGGATGGAACATGATATGGGGGCGCAACATGGAGGATGGGGGGGGATGGAACATGATATGGGGGCGCAACATGGAGGATGGGGGGATGGAACATGATATGGGGGCGCAACATGGAGGATGGGGGGGATGGAACATGATATGGGGGCGCAACATGGAGGATGGGGGGGATGGAACATGATATGGGGGCGCAACATGGAGGATGGGGGGATGGAACATGATATGGGGGCGCAACATGGAGGATGGGGGGATGGAACATGATATGGGGGCGCAACATGGAGGCTGGGGGGGGATGGAACATGATATGGGGGCGCAACATGGAGGATGGGGGGGATGGAACATGATATGGGGGCGCAACATGGAGGATGGGGGATGGAACATGATATGGGGGCGCAACATGAAGGATGGGGGGATGGAACATGATATGGGGGCGCAACATGAAGGATGGGGGGATGGAACATGATATGGGGGCGCAACATGGAGGATGGGGGATGGAACATGATATGGGGGCGCAACATGGAGGATGGGGGGATGGAACATGATATGGGGGCGCAACATGAAGGATGGGGGGATGGAACATGATATGGGGGCGCAACATGGAGGATGGGGGGATGGAACATGATATGGGGGCGCAACATGGAGGATGGGGGGATGGAACATGATATGGGGGCGCAACATGGAGGATGGGGGGATGGAACATGATATGGGGGCGCAACATGGAGGATGGGGGGATGGAACATGATATGGGGGCGCAACATGGAGGATGGGGGGGGATGCAGCATGATATGGGGGTGCAACATGGAGGATGGGGGGGGATGCAGCATGATGTGGGGGCGCAACATGGAGGATGGGGGGGATGCAGCATGATGTGGGGGTGCAACATGGAGGATGGGGGGGATGCCGCATGATGTGGGGGTGCAACATGGAGGCTGGGGGGGATGCCGCATGATATGGGGGCGCAACATGGGGGATGGAACATGATGTGGGGGCGCAGCGTGGAGGATGGGGGGGATGCCGCATGATGTGGGGGCGCAACATGGAGGATGTGGGGGCGCAACATGGAGGATGGGGGGGATGAAGCATGATGTGGGGGCGCAACATGGAGGATGAAGCATGATGTGGGGCGCAACATGGAGGATGGGGGGATGAAGCATGATGTGGGGGCGCAGCATGGAGGATGGGGGGGATGAAGCATGATGTGGGGGCGCAGCATGGAGGATGGGGGCGATGAAGCATGATGTGGGGGCGCAGCATGGAGGATGGGGGGGATGAAGCATGATGTGGGGGCGCAACATGGAGGATGGGGGGGATGAAGCATGATGTGGGGGCGCAACATGGAGGATGTGGGGGCGCAACATGGGGATGGAGCATGATGTGGGGGTGCAGCATGGGGGATGGAGCAGAATGGGAAAATGAGGGAGGGTGGTGGACAGTATAGCAAATGGGAGTTACAGTATGGAGAATGAGAGGCATGGTATGGAATATGGGGTAGCATGGGGGGGGGAGCATGGTATGGAGAATGAGAGGCATGGTATGGAGAATGGGGTAGCAAGGGGGGAGGCATGGTATGGAGAATGGGAAAGCATGGGGGGTACTCTGTATGGAAGGGGAACCATGGTGGGCTTGGTATGGAGGGGGCTTGATATGGAGACGGGGCAGCATGGGGAGCGCTCAGTTAGGAGCCTGGAAGGGCTGGGTATACATAATGCGAAGCATAAGGTTTATTATAGAGGGGGGACATCATGAGGGGGGCAGTGAAGTGGGGGATGCATGGAGAGGTGGGGACAGTGGAGGTCATAGTTCATAAGTGAGGAAGGTCTGGAGGGTATAATTCAGTGGGGAGGACAGTGGGGTTTTCATGTGAGGGGGCAGTGTAGTGGAAATGTTATAGGAGAGAATGTGGAGGCTGTATACTGTAAGTGACGCGGTGTGTGGTCATTCTTTGTGCTGTGAGCTCAGTGATGGGCAGTTATTTATTCTTGGGCACAGCCTTGGGCTTACTTCGGGTGGTTACTCTTTAGTGAGAATTATGAGTCTGTCACCAGGTTTTTGCCACCTAATCTGAGAGCAGCATAATGTAGGGGCAGAGATCCTGATTCCAGTGTTGTCACTTACTGGGCTGCTTAATGTAGTTTTGATAACATCACTGTTTAATCAGCAGTAGTTATCATTACAGGACTACTTGGTGTGCTGCAGGTAGTCCAGCATATTCATGAGCTCTGTATAACTGCGAGATCTGCAGCAGAGAAAACGACAGCAAACAGCTCAGTAAGTGACACATCGCTGGAATCAGGGGCTCTGTCTCTACATTATGCTGCTCTCAGATGGGGGAGCAAAACCTGGTGACAGATTCCCTATACGGGCACCATTGCAGTGTGTGCTGCAGCAGACCAGACAAGAGGGGAGTCTTGGGAGACGCAGGACAATGTGTTGCTAAGAGCGATGACATTTTACTTTTACTCCCAAAATGCCAATTAATCTGCAGACACATTTATACAGGGGACGTCGCTCTGGCATGTACAGTTTTACCTTAATATTATATATATGCAAACTGTTCTGTCCCCCCTGGTGCGGCCGATGTCTTGGTGCAGATGTGCACCGTCCTATTTGCATATTAAAGACAGTCCCTCGTCCTTAGGTGAGTCAGTGCTGTCTAAAATCACTTAGCATTTCTGCATGTGTCCTGACACTGGAGGAGCAGAGTAGCACTCCAAGTGTCAGTGTGGGTGCGCCTGCAATGTGACTGCAGTGTCCGCGTGGGTGCGCCTGCAATGTGACTGCAGTGTCCGCGTGGGTGCGCCTGCAATGTGACTGCAGTGTCCGCGTGGGTGCGCCTGCAATGTGACTGCAGTGTCCGCGTGGGTGCGCCAGCAATGTGACTGCAGTGTCCGCGTGGGTGCGCCTGCAATGTGACTGCAGTGTCTGCGTGGGTGTGCATGCAATGTGACTGCAGTGTCTGCGTGGGTGCGCCTGCAATGTGACTGCAGTGTCTGCGTGGGTGCGCCTGCAATGTGACTGCAGTGTCTGCGTGGGTGTGCCTGCAATGTGACTGCAGTGTCCGCGTGGGTGCGCCTGCAATGTGACTGCAGTGTCCGCGTGGGTGCGCCTGCAATGTGACTGCAGTGTCCGCGTGGGTGCGCCTGCAATGTGACTGCAGTGGGTGCGCCTGCAATGTGACTGCAGTGTCCGCGTGGGTGCGCCTGCAATGTGACTGCAGTGGGTGCGCCTGCAGTGTGACTGCAGTGTCCGCGTGGGTGCGCCTGCAATGTGACTGCAGTGTCCGCGTGGGTGTGCATGCAATGTGATGCAGGCACGTTCTGACACCTGGTTGCTGCCTGTATTTGACTGCTGATTCAATGAGGAAGGTTGTTGAAGTGAGCAGACAGCACATCACAGCGCCGTGTCCCCCTCCTCACTGTGCTCCTCCTGTGTTGGATGCACACATGCACTGACGCTTGGAGTGTGCCGCTGTGCTCCTCCTGTGTTGGAGGCACACATGCACTGACGCTTGGCGTGTGCCGCTGTGCTCCTCCTGTGTTGTGTGCACACCCGCACTGACGCTTGGAGTGTGCCGCAGTGTTGGGTGCGGTGCAGCAGGAGATCTGGTGTTACGGTGCTCACTCTCACCAATGGATCACTATTAAGACAAAGGCCTGGCTAGTATTTTCCTATATTCGGTGGTATCGGTGCACCCAGGCTTAGGCCGCGCAGAAATGTCCTCATTTTCATATCAAATGTGGCTTTTTCAGTGAACATTAAAGGGAACCTGTTACACCCTTTTTCAATTCTAAACTGCCCCCCCCTCTTGTTAGTGATGCAACGTAAGTGATGCACATTTTCTGACTAACAAGACAATGGAGCAGTTTAATATTAAAGGTCGTGACCAGTTCCTTTTAAGCTGAACTCTATGGGTGGGTTTATTTCTCCACAGATCATGTCCCCCATATAAATATTTCTGCAGTCTAGGTGTCATTTTGGGGTGACAGATTCCCTTTAAGTCAGCTTAAAAATCATCTCACCTGACGAATGAAAGTTTTGCTCGTGCATCGGGTGATGGACACTGTTTAGATAAATCAGTTTCCCATCTTTGGCTGCAGTGTGAATGCTGCTTTTAAAGGGGTTTTCTCACATTGGGATCTTACCCTCTATCCTTGGGATGGGGAATAACTTTCCAATCGCTGGGGGTCCGACTACCGTGGCCCCGAGTGTTTCCCAGAACCAGAACATGCAGACAGAATGGATTCCGGGAGTAAAATTTCATAGTCCTGTCTCCTGAGCTGTGCACTTAAAAGGTCTTTTGAGCAATTGGTTGGGGTCTAAAGTCCCACCCCATGATGCCCCTTCTCCCTACTGAGCCCACCTCTGCCCTACTAATCTCCTCAGAATTAATGGACCTAAACCTATAAGATCTCGTCCAAAAGTTAAGTCTACTGCCTGGGACTAATCAGTATTGTGGTTCTTATATGGTCCACAGTCTAATGATGTCTGGTAACAACTACCAGCATCTCCTTACCATTGTTAAGGACATACTGAGAGTTGTACGTTAATGCAATACATAGATGTATATGGGTCTAACCTGACACTGCACTTGATTGCTGTGTGAAGTTGGCATTGTATTCATGTACTGATGGTGGTTTTGGCGATGTATTGTCTTCAGGGTGTGTTTGGTGATGTTATTGTGTTTAGGGTGGTTTTGGTGATATTACTGTATTGACAGTAGTTCTGTTGATGTATTACTGTACTAACTGTGGTTTTGGTTACGTATTATAGTATGTAGTGTGGTTTTAGTTATGTATTACTGTACTGATGGTGGTTCTGGTGATAGTCATGTGGCTGTTGTAATCTTTACCTTATCAGTCTTGATCCTAAAACATAGGGTCAGCGTGCTGGACTAAAAATACAGCTATCTGCATGTCTGTCAGCCGAATAAGTAATAGACTAAAGCCCCCATACACTATAGTCTGATTTTTAGGCCGGCAGCTATCTTGCTCGGCTCTCCAATATACAGGAGCACTCATTCTGCCAAGTGTTTCTGTGTTCTTTATTAGAGCCGCTGTTGGACATCTCCGACAGCAGCTTATCATTTAGAGGATAATAGGATCTACACTCCGTAATTGGACATGCTGGATCCTTATTCCCCTGACAATCAGAATTGAGAGCCCCTGTTCACATTGGGCTATCAGCAGAACCTGTCAATATTGGCGGGTTTAGACAACTTTAGGTTAATGTGTATGGAGGTCTTAACTACTATCTGAAGGCTCTGGGCTCTATCAGGGAATGTGCACACGTCTTGTAGATGTCTGTGAACCCCCGGAATTATTCAGACAGAAAACACTTTAGGACAGTCATCATTTTATCCTGAAGCAAATATTTATTTTTTTTTGCTGTGGCTTCTTGGTTGTTTTTTCCAACATCTTTTAGCTACTGGATTTTACTTATTTTTTTAAATGAAGTAGTAAGCGGCATCCAAGCAGCAGGCGCCATATAATGGACCGGTCACAACTAGTATCCAAGCAGAAGCCGCCATATAATGGCCGGTCACAACTAGTAAGCGGCATCCAAGCAGCAGGCGCCATATAATGGACCGGTCACAACTAGTAAGCGGCATCCAAGCAGAAGCAGCTATATAATGGCCGGTCACAACTAGTAAGCGGCATCCAAGCAGCAGGCGCCATATAATGGCCGGTCACAACTAGTAAGAGGCATCCAAGCAGCAGGCGCCATATAATGGCCGGTCACAACTAGTAACCAGCATCCAAGCAGCAGGCGCCATATAATGGCCGGTCACAACTAGTAAGCGGCATCCAAGCAGCAGGCGCCATATAATGGACCGGTCACAACTAGTAAGCGGCATCCAAGCAGAAGCCGCCATATAATGGACCGGTCACAACTAGTAAGCGGCATCCAAGCAGCAGGCGCCATATAAAGGACCGGTCACTTTCAGCCGCTTCATGTCTGAGGAAACCTGACGCGCTTAAAAAAACTCCAAAGACTGAACATATGAACAGCAAGTCGTTTTACATTGCAGTGTATGAGTTCATTTCTTTAATATTTAGAGTTTGGGTTTTTTGGGCGGGTTATAGGGCGGATCTGTCTGGAAAAAAAAAAAAAAGCTGTGTGCATATAACCGTAATCTGACTGATCAGAAGGGGGCGCCACCACTGACAGTGCCTAGGGCAGCAAAAACCCCAAATACGGCCCTGTAACTACTATAATACTGCCTCTATGTACAAGAATATAACTACTATAATACTGCCCCTATGTACAATAATATAACTACTATAATACTGACTCCTATGTACAAGAATATAACTACTATAATTCTGCCCCCTATGTACAATAATATAACTACTATAATACTGCCTCTATGTACAAGAATATAACTACTATAATTCTGCCCCCTATGTACAAGAATATAACTACTATAATACTGACTCCTATGTACAAGAATATAACTACTATAATACTGCCCCCTATGTACAAGAATATAACTACTATAATAATGCCCCCTATGTACAAGAATATAACTACTATAATACTGCCCCCTATGTACAAGAATATAACTACTATAATACTGCTCCTATGTACAAGAATATAACTACTATAATACTGCTCCGATGTACAAGAATATAACTACTATAATACTGCTCTTATGTACAAGAATATAACTACTATAATACTGCTCCGATGTACAAGAATATAACTACTATAATACTGCCCCCTATGTACAAAAATATAACTACTATAATACTGCCCGTATGTACAAGAATATAACTACTATAAAGACCAAAAGTATACATAATAAAACCAGGGAGGAAATGAAGAGTGCAGAAAAAGGGGGTTGATTACAAAATTCCCGAGGTCTAAGTAAGGAGGATAGGGTATATAAAAAAATTATTTGTCTCAGTGGCAGTATTGCACCATGCCCAGTGTGTATACTTTACTGAGATTAGTATCAAGATAAAATTGATAATATTATATCACAGAACGAGGGCAAAAAAAGTTTTGAAAATGTATATGACTTATAGGGGATATCACAAAAAGGTAAAAAGGGATGGAAAGTTATAATGAGGCACTGAAGCCTGTGATATTTGTCCACGGCCACTAGGGGGCACTCTCAGTACATGCAACAATTTTAGAATCAGTATATAGAAAGATCCATCTTACCCATATAGTCCTGCCTCAGGGAATGTAAACAACCACGGCCCCCATGCGCGTTTCGCATTGTGCTTCCTCGGGGGCTACCATTATTTTCCAGCGTTGCCTTAACTGTCCCGGACGTGTAGGTCACTAGAGCTTCATAGGAGCTGCTGAATCCTCTTCCATCCTCCATGACGACATCATACAGCTGGTGGATGTTAGAGACCTTGCGCTCCCCCATTTTCCGTTTGAGGAGGCCCCACAGATGCTCCATAGGGTTTAGGTCTGGAGATACTTGGCCGGGCCAGCACCTTTAACCTCCGTTTCTTTAGCAAGACAGTGGTCGTCTTGAAGTTGTTTGGGGTCGTTATCATGTTGGAATATGAAGGGAGGGGATCATGCTCTACTTCTGTATGTCACAGGACATGTTGGCATTCATGGTTCCCTCAATGAACTGTAGCTCCTCACAGCTAGCAGCACTCATACAGTCCCAAACATGACACTCCACCACCATGCCTGACTGTAGGCAAGACACACTTGTCTTTGTACTCCTTGATTGCCGTCACACATGCTTGACACCATCTGAACCAAATAAGTTTATCTTGGTCTCATCAGACCCCAGAACAGTTCCAGTAATCCATGTCCTTAGTCTGCTTGTTTTCAGCAAACTATTTGCCGGCTTCCTTCTGGGATGACAGCCATGCAGACCAATGTGGTGCAGTGTGCAGCATATGGTCTGAGCACTGACAGGCAGACCCCCCACCCCTATAACCTCTGACAGCACTCATACATCTATTTTGAAAAGATGACCTCTGGATATGATGCTGAGTATATGCACTCAACTCCTCTGGGCGACTATGGCGAGGCCTGTTCTGAGTAAATCCTGTTTTGTTATACCGCTGTATGGTCTTGGCCACTGTTCTGCAGCTCAGTATCAGGGTGTTGGCAATCTTCTTATAGCCTCGGCCATCTTTATGTAGAGCAACAATTCTCTTTTTCAGATCCTCAAAGAATTCTTTGCCATGAGGAGCCATGTTGAGCTTCCAGTGACCAGTATGAGAGAGTGTGTGAGAGATAACACCAAATGTAACACACTGATCCCCATTCACACCTGAGACCTTGTAATGCTTATAAGGCACATGACACTAAAATTAAAGTGTCAGATCTTCAGTGTTGTCCCATGAAAAGATGTAATAAAATATTTACAAAAATGTGAGAGGTGTGGACAGAAAAAGTAAAAAAAAGTTATGGTTCTTGGAAGAACAGGAGGAAAAAAATGGAAGTTAAAAAAAATGAAAGATTGCCCGGTGTGTAAGGGGTTACGTTACCCCCTGCCATCAGCAGAGGAGCGATGGACACTCATCACGTCCAGTATATACAGGGTGACATAATGATGTGTCGCATACTCGCTATATAACATCCTCACCGCGTCTATGTAGATGCCAGATTCTTTATGGCGGCTTTCTTTGACGTGTTGTGTCAAATCAGATTTCCGCAGATATTTGTAATTTATCGTGCGAGGTTTTGACATTTGTGTCTTTGTTTGGGCTTCTTAAAGAATTTTCGGGATTTTAAAAGTTTAATATTAAAAGCTCCCGGTGCAGCTGGATGTGCTCCAGCCTCATCCCCGGACGTACCTGTACATGTCTGCTTCTGACGCTTGCAGTCTTGTGTCGCTCTTCGGTCCACGCCCTGTTGAGTATCTGCAGCAATTAGTGAACTCTCTGCCCCAGGGCTCATACGGTGCACGGTCTCATGACTCACCAGGAGATGATGGATTGTAATATTCAAATATGACAAGTGTGGGGGAATATCACTCTCATCATGCTATTTCTATTTACAGGAGATGCAAGGACGGGTGAAAAGACCCTTAGTGGAAGCGCCTTGTCCGATAGCCTTAGTGACCTCAGACCCGATACTGAGTATATTCTTGTGCTCTATCCCCAGTACCAGCGGCAGACTGGTACACCGCTCACCATTACTGGCCGAACGCGTAAGTATACGACATTGCACTCACTGCTGAAGACAAGGCCCGCAACCGCTACCTTTCTTAATGTTAAATGTATGGCATTATTATTTATATATTGTTTTGTCATATCATCTATACACTGTATAGCATTATTATTGACATAGTATAACAATATTATTTATACACTGTATAACAGTATTATTTATACATTATATGGCGGTATTATTTATATATTCTATAACAGTATTATTTATACATTATATTGCTGCATTATTTATACATTGTATAACAGTATTATTTATATATTATATTGCGGTATTATTTATACATTATATAACAGTATTGTTTATACATTATATTGCAGTATTATTTATACATTGTATAACTATTATTTATGCATTATATTGCAGTATTATTTATACCTTATATAACGGTACTGTTTATACTTTATATTGCGGTATTATTTATACATTGTATAACAGTATTCTTTTTATATTATATTGCGGTATTATTTATACATTATATAACAGTATTGTTTATACATTATATTGCTGTATTATTTATACATTGTATAACAGTATTATTTATACATTATATAACAGTATTGTTTATATATTATATAACAGTATTATTTGTGCATTGTATAAAGGTACTATTTATATACTGTATACTACTATTACTTATACATTATGTATCAGTATTATTTATACAATGTATGGTAGTATTTTTTATGGTTTATATAGCAAAATTATGTATACATTATATAAAAGTATATTATATGGTGGTATTATTTATATACTGTATAACACTATTATTTATACATTGTATAGAAAAAATATTTATATATTGTATAGTGGCACTATTTAAATACTGTATAGTACCATTACGTATACATTATATAACAGTATTATTTATACAATGTATGGGGATATTATTTATAATTTATATAGCAGAATTATTTCTACATTGTATAAAAGTATTATTTATACATTATATTGCGGTATTATTTATACATTATATAACAGTATTGTTTATACATAATATTGCGGTATTATTTATACATTATATAACATGGTATATGGTAGTATTTTTTATAGTTTATATAGCAAAAGTATGTATACATTGTATAAAAGTATTACTTATACATTATATGGTGGTATTATTTATATACTGTATAACACTATTATTTATACATTGTATGGAAAAAATATTTATACATTGTATGTGTAACACGGATCTGATCCTTGCAGTCCGTGTACCACCCGTGATGCCGGAGAAAAACGGACATGTCTACGTGTGGAGCACATGGGCACACGTATGCTCCACACGTACACACGGTCCATGGCAAAACTCGCACGTGTGCGCAGACCCATTGATTTTAATGGGTCTACGTGTGCCCGTGTCTCTGGCACTTGAGGAAACATACCAAACACGTATCGGAGACACGGACGTGTGAAGGAGGCCTAACAGAAATATTTACACATTTATAGTGGTATTATTTATGCATTGTAAAACAGTATTATTTGTATACTGTATGGCGGTATTATTTATATATTATATAACAGCAGGATTTATACTTTTTTTAGTAATATCATTATATCTTGTATAACAGTATTATTTACACATTATATGGTGGTATTATTTATATACTGTATAACAGTAATATTCATACGTTGTATAGTGGTATTATTTACGGTATATCTTGTATAACAGTATTATTGATATACTGATTGGTGAAATTATTTATACATTACATATCAGCAAGATGTATACATTTTGTAGTGATATCATTATACCTTGTACAACAGTATTATTTATACCTTGTATAACAGTATTACTTATACGTTGTATTGTAGTATTATTTCAACATTTTATAGCAAATTTATTTATACTCTGTACTTCTGTATTTTTTCTAATAAGTATAACCATATTTAGACATTGTGTAGTAGTGCAGTATAGCAGTATTATTTATACCTTGTATAACACTATTACTTATACATTGTATTGTAGTATTATTTCAACATTTTATAGCAAATTTATTTATACTCTGTTCTTCAGTATATTTTCTAATAAGTATAACCATATTTAGACATTGCGTAGCAGTGCAGTATAGCAGTATTATTTATATATTGTGCAGTAGTATAATATAGCAGTATTATTTATTGATCCATTGTATAGTAGTGTAGTATAGCCTTGTTATATATATTTTGTATAGTAGTAATATATCTACACGGCATAGTATTATTTATAAATTGTATAATATTGTTATTACTTTGTGTACATTGATGATGTATGATCACTCTGAATTTATTGAAGCAGTGTATGGTCATATTTTGCTTAGGCATTGTGTGCGGTGTTATTTAGGCACTTTTCAGTATGATATTTTTGCAGTTTGTGGTGCTGTCAACCCTGTACATTTTTTCTTAATAGGACACTGTGTAAAATTGTTGGGTTACGGGTAGCATACTGCATACTGCATAACTAGCCAATGTATATAGTGTTTGACAGTACAAGATACGGGGTGAAGATCTCAGTACCAAAGGCAAAGCATTGGCGTCATCTTAAGTAAGGGCTGCCCAACTGAATCGTTACTTGTATCATAAGATACACATTTTGTGACTATCATTGTGAGCATTAAATGTTATTTTACTGGAAATACGTATATGTTCTCTGCATTAATTCTAAATTTGGTCCCCAAAAATTAAAAAATACATGACATTATCACATCTCATCCACAGAACGTATAGAAGGAGTTACTGGCCTGAACATCAGAGATGTCACCTCTCAAAGCATGGCAGCAACATGGGGGGCGATCAGAGGAGCTACTGGCTACCGGATCTCCTGGGTGTCTCAGTCAGGTAAGGAACACCTGTCATACTGTATATGCCTTCTATTGAGATGTCACCCAGCTTTCCTAAAGTCCTGAATGGCAAATCTTTGAGATATATATCTTGGTCTCTCTCCCTCAAAAGTCAGCATTCTGGAGGCTGGTCTGTATTTTTAAGAAATTATGTGCTGGAAGTACATGTACACGATGCCACGTGGGGCTGACAAGACACGTTAGTCTTGGCCAGGGCATCTGGAAACATGCATAGAGGTACTGTGATGACTGTGACAAGGTGGCGCTAGACACTACTTGTATGCAGTACTCACCCTGACGAAGCCTTGGACAGCCGAAACGGCCGTCGGGTGACGCAGGTCACGGTGTGCTCCAAGGTTCTTTCCTCCCAGGTATGCCAGTATCTATTACATGCAGATAGTTGTGGCTTAGTTGTATGCTTTTTTACTTTGTGATTGCTAACTGCTGTATACCTCGTTCAGGCTTATATCCTCCTGACATCTGATCTATATGCACCTTTTCCTGGTTGGTAAATTGTATCGCTCCATCTGCTCATTGAACCATTGAACCAGTGGGACGGTACTTGTGTATTTATATGTATACATGTTCAATCATTTAACCTGATTGACAATAGTTACCATATTCATTACCTTGGACCTCCTGCTACCTGCAGTCTCACTTGTAATTGTGCCGCCATTCACCTTTCCTGGTTTCAATAAAGATATCACTTGCACAATTAGGCGTTGTGGTTGCGTTTTTCCTCTTTCTGTGCATATTTATTAGCGACCTGTCCGGGTCCTATATCTCACCATGTATTTGAATTATTTAATTTACTAGATACCAACTTGTTAATCATGGTGCGGCTGTGGTCCTCATTTATCATTGTATGCAGTAAAGGAGAGATAAGGCCCATTTACACACAACGATATCGCTAACGAGATGTCGTCGGGGTAACGGAATTCGTGACGCACATCCGGCGTCGTTAGCGACGTCATTGCGTGTAACAGCTCCGAGCGAGTGTTAACGATCAAAAATACTCACCTAATCGTTGATCGTTGACACGTCGTTCATTTTCAAAATCTCGTTGATCGTTGAGGACGCAGGTTGTTCGTCGTTCCTGAGGCAGCACACACCGCTACGTGTGACACCTCGGGAATGATGAACAACAGCGTACCTGCGCCCTCCGGCAACGAGGTGGACGTGTCGTTAATGCGGCTGGTCTCCGCCCATCCGCTTCTATTGGTCGGCCGCTGTGTGACAGCGCACAAACCGACCCCTTAACAAAGAGGTTGTTCGCCGCCGACAGTGACGTCGCTAGGAAGGTAAGTATGTGTGACGGGTGGTAGCGATATTGTGCGCCACGGGCAGCGTTTTTTTTCACGCAGAAATGACGGGGGTGGGTACGCTCGCTAGTGATATTGTAGCGTGTAAATGGGCCTATAGTCAGACAGGCCGAGATCATAAACCAGGAGGGCATGACAGTACATGGGGGGGGGGACAGACAGAGGCGAGGTCAAGATACAAGCTGAAGATCAGGGTTCTAGGAGATGAGTTCAGCTATTCCCCATAGTTTATGTGAGTTACAGAGGAGACAGTTATGTTATATATTTGACCAAAAAGCACATCTCAATCATTATCAAAGTTATTCAAAGAAACCACTCCATTTTAGCATATGAAACCAGAAAAGGCAGGAGTTTTTATAAGGCAAAAATGATAAATTTATTTATTGATGCAAAAATCACACACGTTTAAAAGCATGTGATGTGCGACGCGAAACGCGCGTTGGTTGGGTCTTCTTGATTTGTGGGACGCAGTTGCGACGCTCTTTTAACAATGGGTGAGCATTTGACTTAAGGCTTGATTTACTCTTACAGTTTTTTGTACTCTATTCATGAGGGCCTGATGTATATACCCATGTCTGTGATAAACTTATGAGCGTGCTTCTCTGCCCCACTTATCTTTGGGTGTTTCCCCTCTATAGCACTACTTTTACCTGTATGTTCTATTAATACATGCTTTTAACCGTGTGTGATTTTTGCATCAATAAATAAATTTCTCATTTTTGCCTTATAAAAACTCCTGTCTTTTCTGGTTACAGAGGAGGCAGTGATGGCTTTGGGCTGCACAGATTGGCCTCATGGGCTGCATGTGGCCCCCGGCAGATATTGGGCACCGCTGCTCTATGGTGACAGACTGTAATCCAAACCCTGTGCAGTCTGACCCTGCGGTCCTAATGGCTTCCATCTGTTACCTTTATTTTTGCTCATATACAGTATACTTGGTAGGAGTAGGCGACCGATGGAAGAGACTATGCCTGAAGAATCTGACTACACAGACTTTCATGTAGTCTGTTACCATGGAGATGCATAGATCTAAATAGAAGCTGAATATATAGGAGATTTTTCATTATAGATTATTGGGAAGCAAATCATAATTGGTGGTGATGTTTACATAATGGGTTGGGTGAATTAGTTGCAATATGTGATGCCAAATAATGTAGCATTATAACAGTGCACTTGGCCCTGAACTTGCCCCTTTCCTTTGACTTTTCCTGGAGGCATGTATTAATGGTTGTTTGAGGCTTGACTCCCCCTAGAAGGAGTCTGGGGAGACGTCCTCCTCTAGATTCATCCTCAACAGATGATAACAAAGGAAATGTGACTTGTTTCTTCATCATAAGCTCCTGATCCTCACCACTCATTAGTAAGGAACAGGAATGTGCTTGGTGCCTTTGATAGGAGCGAGGTAGAGGCTTGCACCTCCCAGAGCCCACGATCGTGCCAGCAATTGTCTGCTTGGCTCACTGAGGAGTTGGAAGGAATTATTGGAAGCCATTCAAAGGTAGAGTTAAAGAATAGTAAGACAATAAGAGAATGGCATGAAAGAACAGGGCACCGGCCGTCCTCACACAACCCCGTGACGCACCTCTGCTACATAGTCAGACTCGCCCCATTATATGCATTAGCCCGTAAAAGCTATATGGCTCTAGTTACATTTGATTATGACTTGAATGCGAGTTATCTGTGATTGACGAGTTGCATAAATATTTTTGTCAAAGAATTGCTGTCGCCCGTCTGATGTAATTAATCAGACTTGTATTGCGGCCAGAGTGGCCGTGTGATATCTGGATAGCACACAGACAGCATAAGCTGGTATACGTACCTGTCTCTGGTGCTGCTGGTACTTCCGTGGTGAGTGTGTGACGCCCCTGGACTATCAGGTCGTCACAGGGTATTGTACAATCTGCCCTCCCGTGCAATATCCACCTCCTTCTTGGTTATGGGTCCCCAACTACATGGTGTTGCCTACATCAGCTAATTAAAATCCTAGGTACACTCTGTACCACACCCACCAGACACACCAGTGGACGGCCTGAGTTGAATAGGCTCGCCCACTTGGGGGGTTGGTTAAGGGGAGGTCAGGAGTGTCAGGAGTAGTGGTAGTAAGAGCAGAGGGGAGAAGGAGTTTGGAAATGAAGGAGAGAGGAGGTCAGGAGCTGGGCTCCTAAGAAGCCATCTAGGTAGCAGATGGTGGTCTGGGCCTAGAGGAGTTGGACCCCCGGTCGCAGGGGATCGTGGCAAGGGGCACGGAACTGTTGAGGAGGACAACCGGCGGCCTTGCACCATCACCGAGCTGGGACCAGGGCACAACAGGGTACATGGACCCTAAGTCAGGGAGTAGCTTCAGGCAACCTGACAATTTACCCGACGAGAACGGAGCCTTCAAGATCCGCTCTCCACGTGCTCCAAAATCGGGGTACTAGCGCAACGAGGGAGATAGGACTTTCCACCAAAACGGTCCAGAAAATCCCAAGGGTGAACCCTGAGAGCAAGCTCCCACAGTTAGTAAGAAGTAAACTTAGTGCCAGAAGGCAGGTCACGGATCACCAGGCAGCACCATTGGGGACGGGACCCGAACTAGCTCCCCTCAGCGGCAGAGATATCCAGAACTTTGGTTTATCCAGTTATCGTGTCAGCTTAATGGACTGAGTACGAAAGTGACCCCCTTCGCACCCAACGGCACTCCCCGAACACCATCACCGAGTCCCGGGGCATCCCCCCTACCTGTGGAGGGTTCTAACACCTGGCTGCCCCGCTCCATCACGCCCCGGGTACTCCCAACTGCAGCGGTGGTACTCTACATTACCACATACCACGGGTGGCGTCACAAACTTTAACACAATCCCCTGCAAATACCCCCTTCATTTGAGTGGCCGCACGACCCCCGGGTCTGGACACCCCGCGAGCCACCGCGGATCTGGATCCGAGCAGACCGGCTGCTGGCGCAGGGGTGGCACAAGTGCAGTGAATATGCATGAGCATAATTAGTGGGCTTGGAAGTAGCAGCAGCTCCGGAGACAGGTAAGTATAAGGCTATGTGCCCATGGGACAATGTACCCGCGGATATTTCCGCAGGTTTGTTCACTGCTGCTCCCCGGAATCTGCAGCTATCCATTGCTGCGGTATATCTGTGGAGTTGTTGCGGTAAGCCTGCGGAAACAGTGCCGATTTCGTGCAGAATTCCTGCGGAATTTCCGCCCTCTATCTCCAAAGTGGAGGAGCAGGAATTCTGCAGATATGTCCGCATGAGTAATGGACATGCAGTTACGTGCGACTGTGGGACATCCGCAGCATTTTCCGCAGCCGTACATACCGCAGCATTGATCCAGCACTCCCCAAATCCCATAGGATATCATGGGGAGTGTCTGTACTTGCTAGAAACTGCGGATTTATCTAGAAAATCCAGATAAATCCGCAGGATTTCCACAACAAAATCGACGGGTACATAGCCTAAAAATTCTTTAATTTTTATGTCACCGGTGTTTTCTCCGGTACGTGCCACACTGAGATCACATGGATCACATAAGTGCGTGGTCCATGTGACACCCGTGCTGACGGAGAAAAATGGACATGTTGCCATGTAGAGCACACAGACACTCATGTGCTCCACACGGACTCACAATCCATGTTAAAACATGGATGTGGGCGTATACCCATTGATTTTAATGGATCTACGTGTGTCCATGTCTCCGGTAAGTGTGAAAACTGACGTCACACCTACAGGAGACACGGATGTGTGAAGGAGGCCTTATACAGAGGCCTATACTGTTATGAATATTTGTTAACAGTTGTGTAAATGTAGAGGGGTCTGAGCTCCAGTTATTTAAGGGGGTCTCTGATTATTTTTTTTTTTTACCATTGGATAATAGAGCAGTACTATCAATAAGAAAGTTGTGCTAAGGAGGACTCTAGAAACACTAGTTGTACTACTATGTATGAATTTTTACCATTTAGCTTTTACCAATCAATGGAATTAGTATATTCTTTAAGGATGGTTGTCCAAGGGCATATTTGCCATAGAGATGGCCCGTAGAGCTGCTATGGGGCCCTTGGAGTTAGGGGGCCCGGCCCAGTTTGGGTTCATGCGTTATTATTTGTGATGAGGACAAGTGCAGCAATTCTCTCTCGAATCTCGCATACAATGACACCTGCTCGCCTCATACCTAGAGAGTATTATTATTATAGCGGAATTTATTAAATGGCACTTTACATATGAAAAGGGGTATACAAAATATCGCAAGTCCAATAATCATGAACAATACAAGACAGAGACAGGTATAGGAGAGGAGAGGACCCTGTCCACGAGAGCTCACAGTCTACAGGAGGAGAGAGGACCCTGCCCACAAGGACTCACAGTCTACAGGGGGAGAGAGGACCCTGCCCATGAGGGCTCACAGTCTACAGGTGGAGTAAGGACCCTGCCCACGAGGGCTCACAGTTTACAGGTGGAGCGAGGACCCTGCCCATGAGGGCTCACAGTCTACAGGTGGAGCGAGGGCTCACAGTCTACAGGGGGAGAGAGGACCCTGCCCACGAGGGCTCACAGTCTACAGGGAGAAAGAGGACCCTGCCCACGAGGGCTCACAATCTACAAGGGGAGAGAGGACCCTGCCCACGAGGGCTCACAGTCTACAGGGAGAAAGAGGACCCTGCCCACGAGGGCTCACAATCTACAAGGGGAGAGAGGACCCTGCCCACGAGGGATCACAGTCTACAGGTGGAGCGAGGGCTCACAGTCTACAGGGGGAGAGAGGACCCTGCCCACGAGGGCTCACAGTCTACAGGGAGAAAGAGGACCCTGCCCACGAGGGCTCACAATCTACAAGGGGAGAGAGGACCCTGTCCACGAGGGCTCACAGTCTACAGGAGGAGAGAGGACCCTGCCCACGAGGGCTCATAGTCTACAGGGGAAGAGAGGACCCTGCCCACGAGGGCTCACAGTCTACAGGAGGAGAGAGGACCCTGCCCACGAGGGCTCACAGTCTACGGGGGGAGAGAGGACTCTGCCCACAAGGGCTCACAGTCTACAGGAGGAGGAGAGAAGACCCTGCTGCCCACGAGGGCTTACAATCTACAGGGGGAGAGAGGACCCTACCCACGAGGGCTCACAGTCAACAATATCCTAGTAGAGATAAGTGGACCCGTGGAAGTTCGGGTTCTGCGGGTTCAGCCGGACTTTAGATAAAGTTCTGTTCTGGACCCAGATTTGATAGAAACTTCATTGGAAGTCACTGATTGACAGCTCGTCTCTCCCCGCCGACATACAGCCAGCCATAAACAGAACACTTCTAGGGGAGAAAGGATGTTTTTTTTTCCCTCATTCTCTCTTTTTTGTACACACTACATCCGATAACACTGATTTTACACCATTAAAACACTGCAAACGGCTCGCACTGGGCCGAGCACCAAGCGTACCTAAGCACTGAGTGTACCCAAGCACTGAGCGTACCTGAGCACTGAGCGTACTCGAGCACAGTGATGCTCGCACGAATGGTTAGCATACGTAAAGCTGAGTCGGTACGAACACAGAATTTTAGAGGAGTTCAGGCCCGCTCCTCTCTGTATCCTCGTCCTACTGTCACTCATCTTTTCAAACATTTGGTACAATGTATCAGTGTCAGCTCCAGGATGAAAAACAGATAGATGCAGGCTGCTGTTTTAGGCTATGTGCGTCCGTTGCAGCTTTGGTGTAGACATTTTTTTTGCATCAAATCTGCACCTTTTGTCATGTACCATGCGTTTTTTTTTTTTAATGAAGTCAATGGGTGGAAAGGCAAACCCCCCCCCACCCAAAAAAAAAACAAAAAAACAAAAATTGACATGCTGCAGATTATTTTCTGCACCAAATCTGCAAGGAAAAAAAGAAGCACAGGATTCTCAATGGCTTTGCTGGCATAAGGGTAGACATGCAGATTTAGGACATAATCTGAATAAAAGACACACTGCCTTAAGATTCCGAACAGTTGATTATTTTGATACATTGTATCAAACCAAAGCTGTACCAAGATGACTAGCTCCGGATTAGTAACACCATTGCAGGGATCTTGAAAAAAGTAAGACATTGAAATATAGACTATATTAGCAAGATGAATAACTTTTCATATAGGTGACAAATCTTCAGAGATTTAACAATTTTTTTTCTCTGCAGGAGATGACACCAAAGATTTTGATGTGGGTCCAACCGTTACTACTTATGCCATCCAGAACCTCCAGCCCAGCACTGAATACACCATCTCCGTCAGCCCACTCTTTGGAGCTGTAGAAGGACCGGCTGTGTCCACCAGGGTGAAAACAGGTAGAAAAGATTCATATAAAATGTAACATTATTAAAGGGAACCGGTCACCAGGTTTTGTCCTTATGAGCTGCTGCCACTACCAGTAAGCCCTTATATACAGTGTTCCAGAATGCTGTATATAAGAGCTCAGGCCGTGCTGTAGAACATAAAAAAAGTCTTTATTATATTCAACAAGGGGGCGGTCCGGTCCGATGAGTGTTGCTGGTCTTGGTCCGGCGCCGTCCTCTTGCCCAGCCCCGTGTGCATGACGCGTCCTACGTCATTCACAGAGAGGCTGCCATTGCATTCCTGCGCAGGCGCACTTTGATCTGTCTGGTTTAGGGCAGATCAAAGTACTGTAATGCGCATGCGCGGGCAGTCTTTCTGTGACGCCCTTGCAAAACCAGGAGTCACACAGTTCAGGCCCCCGCACAACACCGCTCCCACACAGGGTTAAATCAGCCGACAAAACCCTAGTCACCCCCCCAGGGAAGGACAGGCACACCAGTGGGCGGGACCAGGCGGAAGGAAAACGCCCACCTAGGGGGTCTAGAGAGCCCGGGGCGGGAAAATCAACAGTTCAAGTCTGAAGTTGAGTTGGAGTAGGAGACAAGTTTTGGAGTTGAAGCTGACAGGTGTCAGGGTCGGAGCCCTGACACATTGGCTAGGTGGCAGACGGTGGTCACCGCCAGCAGGAGACGGGAAGACGGCTCGGCAGATCCGAGGTGGACCGGGGCAGGGTTGTAGCCCGCCGGTACCGACACCGGAGAACCGACCCGGAAACCGTGAACACCAGGGGGTACTCGGACCCTGAAGCCAGGACCGGCACCGACGGTTTGGCTGATTAACCGATTGAGGGCAGGATTACAGGTCCTGTCCCAACCTAAGTCCCAAAAAGTAGACAACGACCCACAGAGAGGGATAGGGCATCCGCCAGGGCCCGGTAGATCCCACGGGTCAGCGTCTGACGGGCACGGCTCCCAACCAGAGGACCGGGAGCAGACTCCTGCGTTACACACCGGCAAGTCTACACAACCAAACACAAAGTGCCGAGGAAAGGGGCAGTGACCATCAACCCGGGTGTGGGACCAGATACACCCGTCTGCGGCAGCCGGCCACCATCACCTTGGTTTACCAAAAGACTTGTGTGATTGATTCAACAGTGAGTAACTTTCCCGGCCTGACCGGGTGCGCCGGCCCCTGCCGTTATCATCCCCTGCACAGAGACATTGGGCTCCGTGGCATCCATCCCTGCCCACGGAGGGGTTAACATCCAGCTGCCAGCCCCACAACAGCAGCGGTGGTGCTACATCTCACCACACACCGTGGGTGGCGTCACAGACAGTTTTCAACAACCCCCGTACAAATACGTCCCCCTTTTATTCGGAGTGTCCGCGCGACCCCCCGGGTCCGGTAGGGTCCCTCGAGCCATACCGTAGATCCGGATCCGAGCAGCACGGCTGCTGGCACGGGGGCGGCACATTTCAACGTTTCTCGCGCCTGCGCATGACAGTACTTTGATCTAGCCTCTACTGACTGCTACACTACAGTTTTCTCCACCTGCACATATCATTCTTCTCTTACAGATTCCGGGATTGTTCAGGTGCTGAGGACATTTGCTGACAGTCCGACCTCCATCCAGGTAACATGGAATCTAATCCCTGAAGCTACAGGCTACCGGCTGGAGTGGAAACGAGGGAGGGGTAGGTACAGAACAGTGGGGGTCAGATAGAAAGCCCAAAGAACAAAACAGGTGATATACTCCAACTGTGGATATTTTACAGGGGTCACAAAAAATCCACAGATTGTCAACCTACCAACGACCGTCAACAAGTATGACATCACTGGTCTACGGCCGGGAACAGAATATCGCATCACCCTATTCACCCTGTACGATGGCAAGGAAATCGCAACGCCAGCGACCACTTCTGAGACAGGAAAGAGCCGCCCTGATACTATCTGTCTATATATCTATCACCTATCTCATATCCCGCTATCCCAATGTGCTTATTTTACTTAGTACATTTCAATAATGTCACTTTTGGTTTCCCATGACAGGTGTCACCATTGGTACAATCACAGACTTAAAGATCACAGAGGTAACAGGCAAGCGGGTACGGTTATCATGGAATGGGCTACCCGGTGCCACAGAATACAAGGTTGTGATTCGCAATGCAGACGGTAAGTCCTATAACATAAGGGGATGTAAAGATAATGCAACTTCTGACACTCCTGCATTTATTTAACCTGTAATTAATTATATTTTTTTCTCATTATGTAACTTTTCCAAATTGTGCTAATGTAATGCCTAATATATTTCAGGCTTCAATTTCCCTTAGAAAGACATGGGGTGAAAAAAGGGTATTCCCATCTTCATAGTGTGATGATTGTCATTAGGTGGCGCTATACCATTCAATAAGAAGGAATACGGGTTAGGGTACTTTCACACTTGTGTTGTTTTCCTTCCGTCACAATCCGCCCTTTTGGAAAATAGCGGAATCCGTTAATGGATTCCGCTGTTTCCCATAGCCTTGTATGGATGACGGATTGTGCCAAAAGGACCTGCGTTGCTTCCGCTGGGCGACGCTGCTTTGCTTCCGCCCAGCGGGAGGAACGCAGCATGTAACGTTTTTTGAGCAGCGGAATCCTTAGGATTTCACTGCACATGCTCTCTCTGGCTCCCTGCAGCCGTAACCAAGGTAAATATCGGGTAACCAAGCAAAGTGCTTTACCCGATATTTACCCTGGCCACATGTGCAGGGAGCCCGACACTTCCCCGCTCGGCTCCGCCCCCTCCCATAATCCACTCCGCATGTATATATATACACACACACACACATACACACTCACCTGTCCTCAGCGCCATGGCCCCGCTCGGCTCCACCCACTCCGCCCCCCGCACACCTTCTCGGCGGCCGAGCGATCAGCTGATCACCCGGCGCTGGGAGTGATCACTTTACCCCCCCCAATCCTGGGAGCGATCAGCTGATCACCCGGTGCTGGGAGCGATCAGCTGATCACCCGGCGCTGGGAGAAATCAGCTGATCACCCGGCGCTGAGAGCGATCAGCTGATCACCCGGCGCTGGGAGTGATCAGTTTAACCCCCCCTCCCCCGTGCTGGGAGCGATCAGCTGATCACCCGGCGACCGGCTGCTGGGAGCGATAAGCTGATCGTTCACAATAGTCTGCCGCTGGTGAAACTGTGTAAAAAAAAAAAAAAGGCTAATTCCGTTGTTTTGTATGATCCATTATGCCACTATATGCAACACATCCGTTGCATCCGTCACACAACGCAATGCAACGGATACCGTTCAACGCAAGTGTGAAACTAGCCTTAAGCCCCGCTAAAACCACAGGGTCCAAAAGATTGATTAATTCCTTTTTATTTGTTCACAGGTCAACACGTTTCAGAGACATCCGTCTCCTTCATCAGGACATAAAAGGAACAGCATGCTGTTCCTTTTTTGTCCTGATGAAGGAGACGGATGTCTCTGAAATGCGTTGACCTGTGAACACATAAAAAGGAATTAATCAATCTTTTGGACCCTGTGGTTTTAGCAGAGCTTAACCCGTATTCCTTCCTATTGAATGGTACATCTCCAAAACATCAGGGCTGCTGCTGACCACCATTATTACATGCGCTATAAGGGGTTGTGACTCTCACAACCCTTCAAGGTTAGTACAATGCAAGTAATACCTCTATTTTTTATATCAGGTAAAACCCTATTGCGCTCTTATTTCCACAGCCCATATCCTCTATTAGGTGGCGCTAGTCGCTACTTACATGCAGTAAAAGGAGAGGTAATCAGACAGGGGGCATGACAGTACATGAGGGGCAGACAGAGATGAGGTCAAGACACAATCCGAAGGTCAGGGTTCCAGTAGAATACGTACAAAATACAGGGAGCAGGCGGGGATGAGGTCAGGAGGAAGTCCGAGGTCAGAAGCCGGGAAGTCACAACAGAAACAGGGGGAGACAGGCAGAGATGGGTCAACGACAGTCCGGAGTCGAGAGGCCAAAATCTAAACACTGAGCACTATGGGAGTCAACAGCACAACGGTAACCAGGAACGACAACTGGCGGAGTAATGAGCTAACACACTCCATAAAATGCAAAGCAATCACTGGGAAAGAGAAGCATCTATGTGATCACCTCCCAGGACCATCGTGGAACCCAGTGCTGTGAAATAACCAGCAGAGCATTTATCCTGCAAAACGCTCTGCACTATAAGCAACATATACTGGTTCTATAGGAGAGCACAGCAGAACAATACAGAATGTCCTGCACCTAGGAATCGTGACACATAGTGCTTGGAATAACAAACATCTTTCCAATTTATTAAAATTTGCCGCTGTTCATGAGATATTAACACTTTTCTTATGTTTACAGTTTGTTGCCTAGGAGACCGACCACAACTGCGGTATAGCACATTAGCATTGCACTGAAGATGTCTGGGATTAGAAGGTAACAGCGTGCTTCATCGAATCTGGCCAGTTTAAAAAAGTGCTTACAAGCTCAATACAAAAGAGCTTGTTAGTACTTTTCATGTTCAGCCACAAGCAGCAGTGGTCGGTCTCCAAGGCTGTGAGGTGTAAACAAAAGAAAACTGGTAATATCTCAATAACGTCCGAAAATTTTAACAAACAGTATAATGCAAATTGATAGAGTCATCTCGATATGACTATAGGGAGCGCCAATCCATGTCAGTTATACAAGACTACTCACCAACAATAGATGCCGAGGACGAGGACGTTGATTGTTTTACGAACAAGTTCAAGAAGAAATCGACAAGATTTACTCATTATCATGGGAGACTTGAATGTCAAAGTTGGCCATGGCAAACATGGAATCGTTGTTGGAAACTTTGGACTTAGTGACCAAAACGAGGCTGGAGGAAGATTCATTGAGTTTTCTACAACAAATGAACTGTCCATCATGCACACCTTCTTCCAAAATCACAACCAGAGCCTTTACACATGGACATCACCGAACGGAGCCTATAAGAATCAGATTGACTACAAATGCGTTCGACAAAGATGGAGGTCGTCAATCATTGCTGCGAAAACAAGGCCAGGAGCCGACTGTGGAACTGGTCATGAACTTTTGATAGCAAAGATTAGAGTCAACCTGAACAAAAGGAATAGACAACAGATAATTTGCAACTTCAATTTGACCAACATATTTGAAGCTTTTTGCAACGGTCTGCACAACCGATTTATATCTCTGGATACGGATAAAAGAAATCCTGATGAATTATGGACACATAACGACGATTATTACCATGTTTTTCCAAAAATAAGACACTGTTTTATATTTTTTTTGCCCCCAAAAAAGCACTAGGGCTTCTTTTTGGAGGAGGTCTTATTCTTGGAGAAACACGGTTGGGGGGTAAGTTTACCCCCCAAAAAAGCAGACCCCCCCACTTCCCAGCAGACTCATACTCACCAGAGCAGGACGTCTGCGTGGCTCCCAGGTCCTCCTGTGATCTCCGTTGGGTGCTGCACGCCATCCTCCCCTGCTAATGGCTGACACGCTGACTGACACACACACACACAGCAGATCACACACACAGCCGATCGCACACACACAGCCAATCACATACAGCCCATCGCACACACACACACACACACAGCCGATCGCGCGCACACACACGCACACACACACACACACACACACAGCAGATCACACACACGCACACACATCACATCCAGCGCAACCAGCCGCAGGGAATGATGGGAGGAAGTCACATGTCCGGCCGCAGGTCCTGTTCTGCAGGTCCTTGCGCTCCCCCGCACTGCCTCTCAAGATTCTGCCGGCGAGAAGAGATCGGTGTCGCTGGATGTGGTGAGTATGTATGCGATCCGATGTGTGTGCGATCTGATGTTTGTGTGTGTGATTTGATGTTTGCGTGTGATTCAATGTTTGTGTGTGTGATCTGATTATGTGTGCGATCTGATTATGTGTGCGATCTGATGTTTGTGTGAGGTTGGATGTTTGTTTGTGAGATCTGGTGTGTGTGTGTGAGATCTGATTGTGTGTGTGTGTGTGTGTGTGTGAGATCTGATGTGTGCGGGCGTGTGATCACTGCAGGTCTTCTACTCGGCGTCTGGGGAGTGTGATTGTGAGGTGCCCGCTGTGTATAATGAAGTGTCCTGCAGTATCTGTATCTTTTTTTAGCTGCATGGATACTTCATTATTATTCCGCGACTAGGGCTTATTTTGGGGGGGGGGGGGGCTTATATTTAAGCCTTGCTCCGAAAATGTTGAAAATCCCTGCTAAGGCTTATAATTGGGTGAGGCCTTATTTTTTGGAAAAACTCGGTACTGAAGAAGCCAGAAAGACAATAAACAAGAGGCAGAAGAGACCCCCACAGCAATGGTTAACAGAAGAGGCCCTAAAATTAGTCGAAAAAGACAAATAGCAAAAGCAAATGGTAACAAGCAGGACCCTGACAACATCAATAAAAGACTAAAGAGAGCCATTTGAGCAGACAAAGGACTTTATTACCAAAAGATATGTACATAGATAGAAAACAAACATCTGAAGGGCAAGACCAGGAAGGCATACCGAAAGCGTCTGTCAAAAAACAAAGCACCTGAATGTAACAATATTCCAATACAGCTAATAAAGTCTTGTGAAGCAGAAGCTGATGTCATCGCACACCTGTGTCAATGGATATAGACCACTGGTAAATGGCCTGAGGATTGGACAAGATCAGTGTTTGGTCCTATTCTGAAGAAGGGAGATGCTACCGACTGAGGAAATTATCGGACTATTGCTCTAATACCTCATTCCAGCAAAATACTACTATACTATACTACTACTATAGGATTCCTACTCAACACAAGATATTGACTACTGCCAGGTATGACCGGGACGCATTTGAGATAGGTGGCAAGAAACTGGAAGTTGTAAAGGACTTCAACCTGTTCCGATGAACACTCAAGATGCAGCCGGAAGTCAATAGGAGAAAAACTATTGGCAAATCAACAATGAAGTCACTGGACAAGATCCTCAAATAAAGGAACATTTCACTGGTGACAAAGACACGGCTTGTACATAGTCTGGTCCCGGCTCGTACATAGTCTGGTTTTTCTGTAGTCACCCATGGATGCGAAACCTGGACGATAAACCAACAAAACAGAAGAAGAATGAACGCCTTTGAAATGTGGTGCTGGAGAAGGAGGCTATCAATACCATAGATGTCAAGAAGAACAAATAAATCAATTTTGGAGCAAATCAAACCAGACATGTCACTCAAAGCAAGAATCACCAAGCTACGACTCACCTACTTTGGACACATTATACGAGAAGAGCAATCACTGAAGAAGGACATCATGGTCGGAAGAATGAAAGGAACAAGACGAAAAGGAAGTCCAGCAACCCGATGGCTTAATACTATTAAGATAACGGCGGAGAAGACCCTGGTGGACCTATCTGGGCTGCACAAGATCCCTCTTCCTACAGAGCATTCATCCATCAAATTGCCATGGCTCGAGATCAGGCTGAACACCGTTAAAACTTTGCAAAATTGTTTATTTTTACAAGTGCTATCTGACAATATCCATCTATGAAGATGGGAATAACCCTTTGAATAGTACTTCTATGTGAAACCAATAGGGGAAACTTATCAGAAAATCTGTATACAGTAAACTGCCACGCTTCCCTCTAGTGGTGATTGGAGGTTACTAGAACTTTATCATTTATGTCTATGTCTTTTTGGAGGTTTTGAGCTCTGCATTAGAATTACAAAGCTCAGACCTGTATTTATATGTAGATACATTGGGAAATAACGATCATAGAATTTTGAATCTATTTTGATAGAGAATTGTGTTCTAGGGTGGACAAACTAAACTGTTAAAATATGTTTGCAGGTAGCTTTGAAAGAACCAGAAATGTTCCTGGAAACCGAAACACAATTGACATTGATGATTTGGAAGAAGGTGTAACGTACTATGTCCTGATATCAGCGCTCATAGGGAGACGGGAGGGCTCCCCGGTTTCTATCACTGTCCGAACAGGTATTTATCTAATGAACTTCATGGATCTAAAAAAAAAATGTCATTTTTTTCTCTGCCAACCCCCATGGACACTGTAATGGTTCCCAAACAGCATATATTATCCATGTAAGAAACCTAAATAAGTTGTCTCAGATGCATCTATCTGGGGGTCCCTGTCCGTTGGTTTGTCCATTTCTGTCCGCCTGACGGTAGCGTGAATCCTGTGGGGTTGGAGTCCCTGGTCCTGTCCCCGGTTCACCCTTTGCTACTGAGTCTTCGGATTCTTTAGGGTCAGCGAGGTCCTTGATGGTCCCCTCGCTGTACAGGTGTTAACAGGTCAGCTTGGAGGTCTTTCCTGTCCTAGGGTCCTGTACCCCGTTGGTGCATAGTTCCGGAGTACTCCACTGGCAACTACTCTCCTGGGTACCAGGTTACTGTTAACCCGAGTCAGAATGTCTCCTCACATCCACCTTCACTCCTCTCCTTCTCTTGTCTGACTACTCTCCACAGTCTGCCCCTCCCACCTGGTCAACTAGTGGACTGGACTGGCTCCACCTCTTGGCGGCCATACATTGGTCCAACCCTAGCTTTGCACCATTGTATGGGGATTGTTGGGGAAAACTGGGATTACCTGAGTTCTGGTGTGTTACCGACACTGGTCTCCCGGGGCCCTAGGGGGCAGGCCCTGCATCCTTGTGGGGATGCAGAACCTTGTAGCACCCTGATGGCTTCAGGGGTGCTACATGTACATGAGGAATCACACCATTTCTGCCCATGATATGACTTGTATCCTGCATTTTTCACCAGTTTTTCCCTCTGTAGGTTCTATCTCTAATTTTTAACTGTCTTTGAGCTAATGGCTGGAGATGGGCGGCTGCGATGTCTCCCATACACAGCACACAAAGACATTCCTGCTCTCATGTCTCCATGTAGCACTCCCCCGGCCATCCACGTGTGCTGCTGCCTCCTTCCCCTCCTGGGCTCTGTACATGCCGCACAGTGTTCCCGGGAGTGCACCTAAGACGCGTGCTCTCCTCTTAAAAGGCCGGCATGCCATTTCACAAAAATATGCATTTAAGGCACCCTTCTATTAGGGGAGGTGCCTGTGCAATGACTTTAGTTAGTCAGTCAGGTCCTGAGCTCCTGTCCTGTTATCCCTATGTCCGTCTCCACTACCTGCTTTCCCATACCTGTCTATCTCTGCCGTGCCCACCATTCCTGTCCGTACCCACCTGGCCAGCCTGCCTTAGTCACACCGCCTATACCCATCTATTCCTGAGTCCGTCACCTTCCTTGTTGGTCAACTGCCAGAGTCCTGGTCAATGCCCTGGGAGTGGTACTTGACAATTGCCTCGTGGTGGGTTCTTAGTCAAGCCTCTCCAACTAAGGGGTACGCCTAGGTCCCCCTGTGGTCCAGTGGGTCCACTAACTCCGCTTGGTGCCTCTACATTGGCCGTGAGTATAACAAGGATATTATAAAGCAGCACTGAGCAATGTAGCTGTGAATCGAGCACTGAGGTGAGATGAACATACTAGAAAGCAGCAGAATGGAGAACATTAAACAGCAGTTTTGAGAGATGCTGTTATGAATCTAACACTGGGTGTAGATCAACACTTACTGAAATAGGCAGCATAGAGGCTTTTTTACAGCAGTACTTAAAAGTGTTGCTGAGAATCCAGCTCTTTTGTGAGATGAATACTTACTAGAAAGCAGCAGCATGGAGAGAGCATTTCACAGCCCAGCCATTAGTTGCTGTGATTCCATCAATGGGTTTAGATTAACAGTTACTAAGTCACAGCATGGAAGCATGATATGACAATGCTGAGTAGGGTAGCTGTGAATTCAACACTGCGGTCACACACGAGGATTTATTAGAAAGCAGCAGCATGAAAAACATTATGCAGCAGTACTGAGCACTAATGTGAGATGAACACTTTCTAAAAAGTAACAACATGGAGGGCATCCTACAGCTGTATTGAGCAGTGTAGCTGTGAATCCAGTTCTGGTGTGAGAGAAACATTTACTAGAAAGCAGCAGTGTAGCTGTGAATCCAGCAATGGGGTGAGATAAACACTTACTAGAAAGCAGCAGTGTAGCGGTTAGATAAACACTTACTAGAAAGCAGTAGTGTAGCTGTGAATCCAGCAATGGGGTGAGATAAACACATACTAGAAAGCAGCAGTGTAGGTGTGAATCCAACACTGGGGTGAAATAAACACTTACTAGAAAGCAGCAGTGTAGCTGTGAATCCAGCACTGGCGTGAGATAAACACTTACTATAAAGCAGCAGTGTACCTGTAAATGCAGCACTGGGGTGAGATAAACACTTACTATAAAGCAGCAGTGTAGCTGTGAATCCAGCACTGGGGTTAGATAAACACTTACTAGAAAGCAGCAGTGTAGCTGTGAATCCAGCACTGGCGTGAGATAAACACTTACTATAAAGCAGCAGTGTAGCTGTAAATCCAGCACTGGGGTGAGATAAACACTTACTATAAAGCAGCAGTGTAGCTGTGAATCCAGCACTGGTGTGAGATAAACACTTACTAGAAAGCAGCAGTGTAGCTGTGAATCCAGCACTGGCGTGAGATAAACACTTACTATAAAGCAGCAGTGTAGGTGTGAATCCAGCACTGGGGTGAGATAAACACTTACTATAAAGCAGCAGTGTAGCTGTAAATCCAGCACTGGGGTTAGATAAACACTTACTAGAAAGCAGCAGTGTAGCTGTGAATCCAGCACTGGAGTTAGATAAACACTTACTAGAAAGCAGCAGTGTAGCTGTAAATCCAGCACTGGGGTTAGATAAACACTTACTAGAAAGCAGCAGTGTAGCTCTAAATCCAGCACTGGGGTTAGATAAACACTTACTGGAAAGCAGCAGTGTAGCTGTAAATCCAGCACTGGGGTTAGATAAACACTTACTAGAAAGCAGCAGTGTAGCTGTAAATCCAGCACTGGGGTTAGATAAACACTTACTAGAAAGCAGCAGTGTAGCTGTGAATCCAGCAGCGAGTGACATTACACTTATATGAAAATAGGTTGCGGAAATCTGACTCTCCGTGAGCTTGAAGTCCATCTATTTGACTGAGGCAGATTTTAGCTTTTTTTTCCAGATTGGATGATAAAAGGGTGTAATGGATGTGGAAAGAGTCTCATAAGTGGAGAAAGAAGCAGATTTCTCTAATAAGCTACAATACAAATTTTGCTTGTGCCATTGATTTGTGCAGAACAGCAGTGACTATTTAAGGTTTTCCATAGTGGATTATTTTCCCATTACAGAGACCGTCTCCTTTTCCGTTACGAACCTCCGTGTCCTGGATGTAAGGCGAGGACGTATCCGATTGGCGTGGAATGGCGTCCCCAGTGCCACAGAATACAGGATCTTCATCAGAAATTCAGAGGGTAAGAGACAGTCAGTCTTTAATCCCCGCAGCAGAGATGCAGGTGCCAGGGCTAAAGCACATGATGCTATGTAATCTGGAAAAAGCAGTGTCCAGCAGAAAATACAAGGTATAGAACCTATATACCCAGTTATACCCTATATATACACCTCCTGGGCTCTATTGCAAAGACTACCAGGACCCCACCATTCAGCATGGTCTTTTTTGTTGGTATATGCAACAGATGAGGACTTTTTTGTATGTGTAATGATGTGCTATATCTTACAACTCATCGGGCACCGGGACCCCAAAGTGTCTGCAGCCCCTGTATTGTCTGCAATAGTGGTCTCCTTCCCAGTATGCACTAAGGAGCATTTGCTGGGAGTTGTGGTTCTGCTGGAGAGCCACAGATTGGAGGCTTTTACCCCATAGTTACTCCTTGTTTCACTGTATATCTTACCTGCAGATGGCACAGAGAAGAGTCAGGTGATTTCCGGAGATCAGACAACATATGAGCTGACGGATATACAGGAAGGCATCACGTACATAGTGAGGATCCTGCCCGTGGTGGGCACCAGAGAGGGTATCCCTGTGACCATCAATGTGAAGACAGGTAGGAGTCTGTGTGTAGCACTATGCTGCACAGGAGATATTTCTATGTATATAACAGGCAATGCTGGTTCTGCTTCTGATATGAAACATTCTGGTTTTTCAGAAGACACAGTAGTGGCCGGAGTTGCAAATCTTCGGGTGGTGGATACAACATCATCCAGACTCAGGATCGCATGGACTGGCATTGCCAGAGCTACTGGATACAGGGTCACATGGAGGCACAGCGACGGTAACGGGAAAATAGTGCCGTACACATGGATTCATCTATCTATCTATCTATCTATCTATCTATCTATCTATCTATCTATCTATCTATCCCTCTATCTATCCCTCTATCTATCTATTCCTCTATCTATCCCTCTATCTATCTATGTATCACTCTATCTATCTATGTATCACTCTATCCCTCTATCTATCTATCCATCTATCTATCTATCTATCTATCTATTCCTCTATCTATCTATCTATTCCTCTATCTATCTATCTATCCCTCTATCTATCTATCTATCTATCCCCCTATCTATCTATCCCTCTATCTATCTATCCCTCTATCTATCTATCCCTCTA